>NW_017215341.1:0-13977 GCF_001704415.2 Capra hircus
CGAGTGCACAGCCAGCAGGGAAGCGAGCCTCCTCGGGGGAAGAGGAGGCAGCAAGTCCCCGTCAAGCTGAAATCCCTGCTTACACGAAGCTAAGTGCGACTCCAGTACGGCAGATCTCTAGCTCTGTTCAGAGGCCCGATCTGGCAGAGTTCCTGGCACCAAGATGCTCTGCCATAGGCGAGCCTTGCGCAGACTTGCCTTGCTTTAAGGCTCCTCCCAGGAAGGAGCAGGCTGTGTGAGGCTCGGAAACGCCACTGGCGCCTTCCTGGCTTCAGCTCTACCCCTGCCTTGCCTTTGCACTTAGGTCCCAAGCGTCCTTGAGGAGGGCTTAGGGCTGGTGGTTGCACACTGCCAAGGGCTCCAGCAGTGAAAGCTCTGTCAGAGGGAAGCGAAGGGCAACAGCAGGGCTCCTTCAGCGGTTCCTTGGCCGCCCAGACAAAAAGCTCCGCACGGAGAGCACCAGGTTCCAAGGGCCCCTGGCTGGGTTTTGCATCCCCACACTCCCAGAGCTGACTCCGTGGGTGCCTAGAAAGTGTGTGAGAGACGTAGGTTCCTAGCACTCTCCTCCCCAGCAGAGACATGTGCAGGTGGTTGGGGCCTTATCCTGCGTGTCTGGGTTCCCGCCACAGCCTCAACTCAGGGAAAGCAGCCCCTGAGGCAAGACCTGCTGGAGGAGCCTGCGCGCCCGCCTGATAGGCGAGAGCACAGCCAGCAGTGTAGCGAGCCTCCTCGGGAGAAGAGGAGGCAGCCGAGCCCAGTCAAGAGGAAAGCCCTGCTTGCACGGAGCTAAGTGGCCTCCAGTACGGCAGAGCTCTAGCTCTGCTCAGAGCCCGATCTGGCAGAGTTTCTGGCGCGAGGCTGCTCGGCCGGGGCTCGCCTTGCCCAGACTTGCCTTGCTTTTAGGCTCCCTCCCAGGAAGGAGCTGTCTGAGCGAGGCTGCTCGGCCGGGGGCTCGCCTTGCCCAGACTTGCCTTGCTTTTAGGCTCCCTCCCAGGAAGGAGCTGTCTGAGCGAGCCTGGGAGACGCCACTGGTGCCTTCCTTGCCTCAGCTCCAATCCTGCTTGCCTTTGCACATAGGTGCCAGGCGTCGTTGGGGAGGGCTTAGGGGTGGTGGGTTGCACACTGCCAAGGGCTTCAGCAGTGAGAGCTCTGTCAGAGGGAAGGGAAGGGCAACTGCAGGGCTCCTCCAGCGGTTTCTAGGCCGCCTAGAATCAGCGCCGCACCGAGAGCACCAGGCTCCCAGGGCCCCTGGCTGGGGTTTTCAGCCCCGCACACACGGAGGCTGATTCCTTGGGTGCCCAGAAAGTGTATGACAGACGTAGGTTCCCTAGCACTCTCCTCCCCAGCAGACATGTGCAGGTGTTTGGGGCCTGATCCTGCGTGTCTGGGTTCCTGCCCACAGCCCCAACTCAGGGGAAGCAGCCCCTGAGGCAAGACCTGCTGGAGGAGCCCTGCGCCCCCCCCTGATAGGCGAGTGCACAGCCAGCAGGGAAGCGAGCCTCCTCGGGGAAAGAGGAGGCAGCCCAGCCCCGTCAAGTTGAAAGCCCTGCTTGCACGGAGCTAAGTGCGCCTCCAGTACGGCAGAGCTCTAGCTCTGCTCAGAGCCCCGATCTGGCAGAGTTCCTGGCGCGAGGCTGCTCTGCCGGGGGCTAGCCTTGCCCAGACTTGCCTTGCTTTTAGGCTGCCTCTCCAGGAAGGAGCAGGCAGCAGGAGCCTGGGAGTCGCCACTGGCGCCTTTCTTGCCTCAGCTCCAATCCTGCCTTGCCTTTGCACTTAGGTCCCAGTCCTCCTTAAGGAGAGCTTAGGGGCTGGTGGGTTGCACACTGCCAAGGGCTCCAGCAGTGAGAATTCTGTCAGAGGGAAGGGAAGGGCAACTGCAGGGCTCCTCCAGCGGTTGCTTGGCCGCCCAGATTCAGCGCCACACGGAGAGCACCAGGCTCCCAGGTCCCCTGGCTGGGGTTTTCAGCCCCGCACACACGGAGGCTGATTCCTTGGGTGCCCAGAAAGTGTATGACAGACGTAGGTTCCCTAGCACTCTCCTCCCCAGCAGAGACATGTGCAGGTGTTTGGGGCCTGATCCTGCGTGTCTGGGTTCCTGCCCACAGCCCCAACTCAGGGGAAGCAGCCCCTGAGGCAAGACCTGCTGGAGGAGCCCTGCGCCCCCGCCTGATAGGCGAGTGCACAGCCAGCAGGGAAGCGAGCCTCCTCGGGGGAAGAGGAGGCAGCAAGTCCCGTCAAGCTGAAATCCCTGCTTACACGAAGCTAAGTGCGACTCCAGTACGGCAGATCTCTAGCTCTGTTCAGAGGCCCGATCTGGCAGAGTTCCTGGCACCAAGATGCTCTGCCATAGGCGAGCCTTGCGCAGACTTGCCTTGCTTTAAGGCTCCCTCCCCAGGAAGGAGCAGGCTGTGTGAGGCTCGGAAACGCCACTGGCGCCTTCCTGGCTTCAGCTCTACCCCTGCCTTGCCTTTGCACTTAGGTCCCAAGCGTCCTTGAGGAGGGCTTAGGGGCTGGTGGGTTGCACACTGCCAAGGGCTCCAGCAGTGAAAGCTCTGTCAGAGGGAAGCGAAGGGCAACAGCAGGGCTCCTTCAGCGGTTCCTTGGCCGCCCAGACAAAGCTCCGCACGGAGAGCACCAGGTTCCAAGGGCCCCTGGCTGGGTTTTGCATCCCCACACTCCCAGAGGCTGACTCCGTGGGTGCCTAGAAAGTGTGTGAGAGACGTAGGTTCCCTAGCACTCTCCTCCCCAGCAGAGACATGTGCAGGTGGTTGGGGCCTTATCCTGCGTGTCTGGGTTCCGCCCACAGCCTCAACTCAGGGGAAGCAGCCCCTGAGGCAAGACCTGCTGGAGGAGCCCTGCGCGCCCGCCTGATAGGCGAGAGCAGCCAGCAGTGTAGCGAGCCTCCTCGGGAGAAGAGGAGGCAGCCGAGCCCAGTCAAGAGGAAAGCCCTGCTTGCACGGAGCTAAGTGCGCCTCCAGTACGGCAGAGCTCTAGCTCTGCTCAGAGCCCCGATCTGGCAGAGTTTCTGGCGCGAGGCTGCTCGGCCGGGGCTCGCCTTGCCCAGACTTGCCTTGCTTTTAGGCTCCCTCCCCAGGAAGGAGCTGTCTGAGCGAGCCTGGGAGACGCCACTGGTGCCTTCCTTGCCTCAGCTCCAATCCTGCCTTGCCTTTGCACATAGGCCAGGCGTCGTTGGGGAGGGCTTAGGGGTGGTGGGTTGCACACTGCCAAGGGCTTCAGCAGTGAGAGCTCTGTCAGAGGGAAGGGAAGGGCAACTGCAGGGCTCCTCCAGCGGTTTCTAGGCCGCCTAGAATCAGCGCCGCACCGAGAGCACCAGGCTCCCAGGGCCCCTGGCTGGGGTTTTCAGCCCCGCACACACGGAGGCTGATTCCTTGGGTGCCCAGAAAGTGTATGACAGACGTAGGTTCCCTAGCACTCTCCTCCCCAGCAGAGACATGTGCAGGTGTTTGGGGCCTGATCCTGCGTGTCTGGGTGCCCACAGCCCCAACTCAGGGGAAGCAGCCCTGAGGCAAGACCTGCTGGAGGAGCCCTGCGCCCCGCCTGATAGGCGAGTGCACAGCCAGCAGGGAAGCGAGCCTCCTCGGGGGAAGAGGAGGCAGCAAGCCCCGTCAAGCTGAAAGCCTGCTTGCACGAAGCTAAGTGCGACTCCAGTACGGCAGAGCTCTAGCTCTGTTCAGAGCCCGATCTGGCAGAGTTCCTGGCACCAAGATGCTCTGCCGGCGAGCCTTGCGCAGACTTGCCTTGCTTTAAGGCTCCTCCCCAGGAAGGAGCAGGCTGTGTGAGGCTGGAAACGCCACTGGCGCCTTCTGGCTTCAGCTCTACCCCTGCCTTGCCTTTGCACTTAGGTCCCAAGCGTCCTTGAGGAGGGCTTAGGGGCTGGTGGGTTGCACACTGCCAAGGGCTCCAGCAGTGAAAGCTCTGTCAGAGGGAAGGAAGGGCAACTGCAGGGCTCCTTCAGCGGTTGCTTGGCCGCCCAGACAAAGCTCCGCACGGAGAGCACCAGGTTCCAAGGGCCCCTGGCTGGGTTTTGCATCCCCACACTCCGAGGCTGACTCCTGGGTGCCTAGAAAGTGTATGAGAGACGTAGGTTCCCTAGCACTCTCCTCCCCCAGCAGAGACATGTGCAGGTGTTGGGGCCTGATCCTGCGTGTCTGGGTTCCCCCACAGCCCAACTCAGGGGAAGCAGCCCCTGAGGCAAGACCTGCTGGAGGAGCCCTGCGCGCCCGCCTGATAGGCGAGTGCACAGCCAGCAGGTAAGCGAGCCTCCTCGGGGAAGAGGAGGCAGCAGCCCCGTCAAGGAAAGCCCTGCTTGCACGAGCTAAGTGGCCTCCAGTACGGCAGAGCTCTAGCTCTGCTCAGAGCCCGATCTGGCAGAGTTTCTGGCGCGAGGCTGCTCTGCCGGGGCTCGCCTTGCCAGACTTGCCTTGCTTTTAGGCTCCCTCCCCAGGAAGGAGCTGTCTGAGCGAGCCTGGGAGACGCCACTGGCGCCTTCCTTGCTCAGCTCCAATCCTGCCTTGCCTTTGCACTAGGTGCCAGGCGTCCTTGGGAGGGCTTAGGGGCTGGTGGGTTGCACACTGCCAAGGGCTCAGCAGTGAGAGCTCTGTCAGAGGAAGGGAAGGGCAACTGCAGGGCTCCTCCAGCGGTTTCTTGGCCGCCCAGAATCAGCGCCGCACGAGAGCACCAGGCTCCCAGGGCCCCTGGCTGGGGTTTTCAGCCCACACACGGAGGCTGATTCCTTGGGTGCCCAGAAAGTGTATGACAGACGTAGGTTCCCTAGCACTCTCCTCCCCAGCAGAGACATGTGCAGGTGTTTTGGGGCCTGATCCTGCGTGTCTGGGTTCCTGCCCACAGCCCAACTCAGGGGAAGCAGCCCCTGAGGCAAGACCTGCTGGAGGAGCCCTGCGCCCCCGCCTGATAGGCGAGTGCACAGCCAGCAGGGAAGCGAGCCTCCTCGGGGAGAGAGGAGGCAGCAAGCCCCGTCAAGCTGAAAGCCTGCTTGCACGGAGCTAAGTGCGCTCCAGTACGGCAGATCTCTAGCTCTGTTTCAGAGCCCGATCTGGCAGAGTTCCTGGCACGAGATGCTCTGCCATAGGCGAGCCTTGCCAGACTTGCCTTGCTTTTAAGGCTCCCTCCCCAGGAAGGAGGCTGTGTGAGCCTCGGAGACGCCACTGGCGCCTTCCTGGCTTCAGCTCTACCCCTGCCTTGCCTTTGCACTTAGGTCCCAGCGTCCTTGAGGAGGGCTTAGGGGCTGGTGGGTTGCACACTGCCAAGGGCTCCAGCAGTGAAAGCTCTGTCAGAGGGAAGGAAGGGGCAACTGCAGGGCTCCTCCAGCGGTTTCTTGGCCGCCTAGACAAAGCTCCGCACGGAGAGCACCAGGTTCCAGGGCCCCTGGCTGGGTTTTCATCCCCACACTCCCGAGGCTGATCCTGGGGTGCCTAGAAAGTGTATGAGAGACGTAGGTTCCCTAGCACTCTCCTCCCCAGCAGAGACATGTGCAGGTGGTTGGGGGCCTGATCCTGCGTGTCTGGGTTCC
This sequence comes from Capra hircus, assembly GCF_001704415.2. NCBI lineage: Eukaryota > Metazoa > Chordata > Mammalia > Artiodactyla > Bovidae > Capra > Capra hircus. Next base: position 5,552 of record NW_017215341.1, read on the forward strand.
TGCCCACAGCCCAACTCAGGGGAAGCAGCCCCTGAGGCAAGACCTGCTGGAGGAGCCCTGCGCCCGCCTGATAGGCGAGAGCACAGCCAGCAGTGTAAGCGAGCCTCCTCGGGAGAAGAGGAGGCAGCCGAGCCCAGTCAAGAGGAAAGCCCTGCTTGCACGGAGCTAAGTGGCCTCCAGTACGGCAGAGCTCTAGCTCTGCTCAGAGCCCCGATCTGGCAGAGTTCTGGCGCGAGGCTGCTCGCCGGGGCTCGCCTTGCCCAGACTTGCCTTGCTTTTAGGCTCCCTCCCAGGAAGGAGCAGAGCGAGCCTGGGAGACGCCACTGGCGCCTTCCTTGCCTCAGCTCCAATCCTGCCTTGCCTTTGCACTTAGGTGCCAGAGGGCTTAGGGGGTGGTGGGTTGCACACTGCCAAGGGCTCAGCAGTGAGAATCTGTCAGAGGGAAGGGAAGGGCAACTGCAGGGCTCCTCCAGCGGTTTCTTGGCCGCCAGATCAGCGCCGCACGGAGAGCACCAGGCTCCCAGGGCCCCTGGCTGGGGTTTTCAGCCCCGCACACACGGAGGCTGATTCCTTGGGTGCCCAGAAAGTGTATGACAGACGTAGGTTCCCTAGCACTCTCCTCCCCAGCAGAGACATGTGCAGGTGTTTGGGGCCTGATCCTGCGTGTCTGGGTTCCTGCCCACAGCCCAACTCAGGGGAAGCAGCCCCTGAGGCAAGACCTGCTGGAGGAGCCCTGCGCCCCCGCCTGATAGGCGAGTGCACAGCCAGCAGGGAAGCGAGCCTCCTCGGGGGAAGAGGAGGCAGCAAGTCCCCGTCAAGCTGAAATCCCTGCTTACACGAAGCTAAGTGCGACTCCAGTACGGCAGATCTCTAGCTCTGTTCAGAGGCCCGATCTGGCAGAGTTCCTGGCACCAAGATGCTCTGCCATAGGCGAGCCTTGCGCAGACTTGCCTTGCTTTAAGGCTCCTCCCAGGAAGGAGCAGGCTGTGTGAGGCTCGGAAACGCCACTGGCGCCTTCCTGGCTTCAGCTCTACCCTGCCTTGCCTTTGCACTTAGGTCCCAAGCGTCCTTGAGGAGGGCTTAGGGGCTGGTGGGTTGCACACTGCCAAGGGCTCCAGCAGTGAAAGCTCTGTCAGAGGGAAGCGAAGGGCAACAGCAGGGCTCCTTCAGCGGTTCCTTGGCCGCCCAGACAAAGCTCCGCACGGAGAGCACCAGGTTCCAAGGGCCCCTGGCTGGGTTTTGCATCCCCACACTCCCAGAGGCTGACTCCGTGGGTGCCTAGAAAGTGTGTGAGAGACGTAGGTTCCCTAGCACTCTCCTCCCCAGCAGAGACATGTGCAGGTGGTTGGGGCCTTATCCTGCGTGTCTGGGTTCCCGCCCACAGCCTCAACTCAGGGGAAGCAGCCCCTGAGGCAAGACCTGCTGGAGGAGCCCTGCGCGCCCGCCTGATAGGCGAGAGCACAGCCAGCAGTGTAGCGAGCCTCCTCGGGAGAAGAGGAGGCAGCCGAGCCCAGTCAAGAGGAAAGCCCTGCTTGCACGGAGCTAAGTGGGCCTCCAGTACGGCAGAGCTCTAGCTCTGCTCAGAGCCCCGATCTGGCAGAGTTTCTGGCGCGAGGCTGCTCGGCCGGGGGCTCGCCTTGCCAGACTTGCCTTGCTTTTAGGCTCCCTCCCCAGGAAGGAGCTGTCTGAGCGAGCCTGGGAGACGCCACTGGTGCCTTCCTTGCCTCAGCTCCAATCCTGCCTTGCCTTTGCACATAGGTGCCAGGCGTCGTTGGGGGGGCTTAGGGGGTGGTGGGTTGCACACTGCCAAGGGCTTCAGCAGTGAGAGCTCTGTCAGAGGGAAGGGAAGGGCAACTGCAGGGCTCCTCCAGCGGTTTCTAGGCCGCCTAGAATCAGCGCCGCACCGAGAGCACCAGGCTCCCAGGGCCCCTGGCTGGGGTTTTCAGCCCCGCACACACGGAGGCTGATTCCTTGGGTGCCCAGAAAGTGTATGACAGACGTAGGTTCCCTAGCACTCTCCTCCCAGCAGAGACATGTGCAGGTGTTTGGGGCCTGATCCTGCGTGTCTGGGTTCCTGCCCACAGCCCCAACTCAGGGGAAGCAGCCCCTGAGGCAAGACCTGCTGGAGGAGCCCTGCGCCCCCGCCTGATAGGCGAGTGCACAGCCAGCAGGGAAGCGAGCCTCCTCGGGGGAAGAGGAGGCAGCAAGCCCCCGTCAAGTGAAAGCCCTGCTTGCACGGAGCTAAGTGCGCCTCCAGTACGGCAGAGCTCTAGCTCTGCTCAGAGCCCCGATCTGGCAGAGTTCCTGGCGCCAAGGCTGCTCTGCCGGGGCTAGCCTTGCCAGACTTGCCTTGCTTTTAGGCTGCCTCTCCAGGAAGGAGCAGGCAGCAGGAGCCTGGGAGTCGCCACTGGCGCCTTTCTTGCCTCAGCTCCAATCCTGCCTTGCCTTTGCACTTAGGTCCCAGTGTCCTTAAGGAGGGCTTAGGGGCTGGTGGGTTGCACACTCCAATCCAAGTGCCTTGCAGCTTGCACTTGAGGTCCCAGTCCTCCTTAAGGAGAGCTCCAGGCGGCTTGCTTTGCAGACTCAGCGCCACACGGAGAGCAGTACCAGAGGCTCCTGTCCAGAGGAAGGGAAGGGCAACTGCACGGGGGCCTGATTCTTGCTTGGGGTGCCCCAAAGCGTATCACCGAGAGCACCAGGCTCCAGGGCCCCTGGCTGGGGTTTTCAGCCCCGCACACACGGAGGCTGATTCCTTGGGTGCCAGAAAGTGTATGACAGACGTAGGTTCCCTAGCACTCTCCTCCCAGCAGAGACATGTGCAGGTGTTTGGGGCCTGATCCTGCGTGTCTGGGTTCCTGCCCACAGCCCCAACTCAGGGGAAGCAGCCCCTGAGGCAAGACCTGCTGGAGGAGCCCTGCGCCCCCGCCTGATAGGCGAGTGCACAGCCAGCAGGGAGCGAGCCTCCTCGGGGGAAGAGGAGGCAGCAAGCCCCGTCAAGAGAAAGCCCTGCTTGCACGGAGCTAAGTGCGCTCCAGTACGGCAAGCTCTAGCTCTGCTCAGAGCCCGATCTGGCAGAGTTCTGGCGCTGCTCTGCCGGGCGAGCCTTGCCAGACTTGCCTTGCTTTTAGGCTCCCTCCAGGAAGGAGCAGCTGGGAGCTGGAGTCGCCACTGGCGCCTTCCTTGCCTCAGCTCCCCTGCCTTGCCTTTGCACTTAGGTCCCAGCGTCCTTGGGGAGGCTTAGGGGCTGGTGGGTTGCACACTGCCAAGGGCTCCAGCAGTGAAGCTGTCAAGGGCAGCAGCCTGGGCCCCTGGCTGGGTTTTCGGCTGAAGAAAGTGACGTAGGTTCCCTAGCACTCTCCTCCCCAGCAGAGACATGTGCAGGTGTTGGGGCCTATCCTGCGTGTCTGGGTTCCGCCCACAGCCCAACTCAGGGGAAGCAGCCCCTGAGGCAAGACCTGCTGGAGGAGCCCTGCGCCCCGCCTGATAGGCGAGTGCACAGCCAGCAGGGAAGCGAGCCTCCTCGGGGAAGAGGAGGCAGCCGAGCCCGTCAAGAGGAAAGCCCTGCTTGCACGAAGCTAAGTGCGCCTCCAGTACGGCAGAGCTCTAGCTCTGCTCAGAGCCCCGATCTGGCAGAGTTCCTGGCGCGAGGCTGCTCTGCCGGGGGCTCGCCTTGCCCAGACTTGCCTTGCTTTAAGGCTCCCTCCCCAGGAAGGAGCAGGCTGAGCGAGCCTGGGAGACGCCACTGGCGCCTTCCTTGCCTCAGCTCCAATCCTGCCTTGCCTTTGCACTTAGGTCCGTCCTTGAGGAGGGCTTAGGGGGCTGGTGGGTTGCACACTGCCAAGGGCTCAGCAGTGAGAGCTCTGTCAGAGGGAAGGGAAGGGCAACTGCAGGGCTCCTCCAGCGGTTCTTGGCCGCCCAGAATCAGCGCCGCACGGAGAGCACCAGGCTCCCAGGGCCCCTGGCTGGGTTTTCAGCCCCACACACGGAGGCTGATTCCTTGGGTGCCAGAAAGTGTATGACAGACGTAGGTTCCCTAGCACTCTCCTCCCCAGCAGAGACATGTGCAGGTGGTTGGGGCCTGATCCTGCGTGTCTGGGTTCCTGCCCACAGCCCCAACTCAGGGGAAGCAGCCCCTGAGGCAAGACCTGCTGGAGGAGCCCTGCGCCCCCGCCTGATAGGCGAGTGCACAGCCAGCAGGGAAGCGAGCCTCCTCGGGGGAAGAGGAGGCAGCCAGCCCCGTCAAGTTGAAAGCCCTGCTTGCACGGAGCTAAGTGCGCCTCCAGTACGGCAGAGCTCTAGCTCTGCTCAGAGCCCCGATCTGGCAGAGTTCCTGGCGCGAGGCTGCTCTGCCGGGGCTAGCCTTGCCCAGACTTGCCTTGCTTTTAGGCTGCCTCTCCAGGAAGGAGCAGGCAGCAGGAGCCTGGGAGTCGCCACTGGCGCCTTTCTTGCCTCAGCTCCAATCCTGCCTTGCCTTTGCACTTAGGTCCCAGTCCTCCTTAAGGAGAGCTTAGGGGCTGGTGGGTTGCACACTGCCAAGGGCTCCAGCAGTGAGAATTCTGTCAGAGGGAAGGGAAGGGCAACTGCAGGGCTCCTCCAGCGGTTGCTTGGCCGCCAGATTCAGCGCCACACGGAGAGCACCAGGCTCCCAGGGCCCCTGGCTGGGGTTTTCAGCCCGCACACACGGAGGCTGATTCCTTGGGTGCCCAGAAAGTGTATGACAGACGTAGGTTCCCTAGCACTCTCCTCCCCAGCAGAGACATGTGCAGGTGTTTGGGGCCTGATCCTGCGTGTCTGGGTTCCTGCCCACAGCCCCAACTCAGGGGAAGCAGCCCCTGAGGCAAGACCTGCTGGAGGAGCCCTGCGCCCCCGCCTGATAGGCGAGTGCACAGCCAGCAGGGAAGCGAGCCTCCTCGGGGGAAGAGGAGGCAGCAAGTCCCCGTCAAGCTGAAATCCCTGCTTACACGAAGCTAAGTGCGACTCCAGTACGGCAGATCTCTAGCTCTGTTCAGAGGCCCGATCTGGCAGAGTTCCTGGCACCAAGATGCTCTGCCATAGGCGAGCCTTGCGCAGACTTGCCTTGCTTTAAGGCTCCCTCCCCAGGAAGGAGCAGGCTGTGTGAGGCTCGGAAACGCCACTGGCGCCTTCCTGGCTTCAGCTCTACCCCTGCCTTGCCTTTGCACTTAGGTCCCAAGCGTCCTTGAGGAGGGCTTAGGGGCTGGTGGGTTGCACACTGCCAAGGGCTCCAGCAGTGAAAGCTCTGTCAGAGGGAAGCGAAGGGCAACAGCAGGGCTCCTTCAGCGGTTCCTTGGCCGCCCAGACAAAGCTCCGCACGGAGAGCACCAGGTTCCAAGGGCCCCTGGCTGGGTTTTGCATCCCCACACTCCCAGAGGCTGACTCCGTGGGTGCCTAGAAAGTGTGTGAGAGACGTAGGTTCCCTAGCACTCTCCTCCCCAGCAGAGACATGTGCAGGTGGTTGGGGCCTTATCCTGCGTGTCTGGGTTCCCGCCCACAGCCCAACTCAGGGGAAGCAGCCCCTGAGGCAAGACCTGCTGGAGGAGCCCTGCGCGCCCGCCTGATAGGCGAGAGCACAGCCAGCAGTGTAGCGAGCCTCCTCGGGAGAAGAGGAGGCAGCCGAGCCCAGTCAAGAGGAAAGCCCTGCTTGCACGGAGCTAAGTGGGCCTCCAGTACGGCAGAGCTCTAGCTCTGCTCAGAGCCCCGATCTGGCAGAGTTTCTGGCGCGAGGCTGCTCGGCCGGGGGCTCGCCTTGCCCAGACTTGCCTTGCTTTTAGGCTCCCTCCCCAGGAAGGAGCTGTCTGAGCGAGCCTGGGAGACGCCACTGGTGCCTTCCTTGCCTCAGCTCCAATCCTGCCTTGCCTTTGCACATAGGTGCCAGGCGTTGGGGAGGGCTTAGGGGGTGGTGGGTTGCACACTGCCAAGGGCTTCAGCAGTGAGAGCTCTGTCAGAGGGAAGGGAAGGGCAACTGCAGGGCTCCTCCAGCGGTTTCTAGGCCGCCTAGAATCAGCGCCGCACCGAGAGCACCAGGCTCCCAGGGCCCCTGGCTGGGGTTTTCAGCCCCGCACACACGGAGGCTGATTCCTTGGGTGCCCAGAAAGTGTATGACAGACGTAGGTTCCCTAGCACTCTCCTCCCCAGCAGAGACATGTGCAGGTGTTGGGGCCTGATCCTGCGTGTCTGGGTTCCTGCCCACAGCCCCAACTCAGGGGAAGCAGCCCCTGAGGCAAGACCTGCTGGAGGAGCCCTGCGCCCCCGCCTGATAGGCGAGTGCACAGCCAGCAGGGAAGCGAGCCTCCTCGGGGAAGAGGAGGCAGCCCAGCCCCGTCAAGTTGAAAGCCCTGCTTGCACGGAGCTAAGTGCGCCTCCAGTACGGCAGAGCTCTAGCTCTGCTCAGAGCCCCGATCTGGCAGAGTTCCTGGCGCGAGGCTGCTCTGCCGGGGGCTAGCCTTGCCCAGACTTGCCTTGCTTTTAGGCTGCCTCTCCAGGAAGGAGCAGGCAGCAGGAGCCTGGGAGTCGCCACTGGCGCCTTTCTTGCCTCAGCTCCAATCCTGCCTTGCCTTTGCACTTAGGTCCCAGTCCTCCTTAAGGAGAGCTTAGGGGCTGGTGGGTTGCACACTGCCAAGGGCTCCAGCAGTGAGAATTCTGTCAGAGGGAAGGAAGGGCAACTGCAGGGCTCCTCCAGCGGTTGCTTGGCCGCCCAGATTCAGCGCCACACGGAGAGCACCAGGCTCCCAGGCCCCTGGCTGGGGTTTTCAGCCCCGCACACACGGAGGCTGATTCCTTGGGTGCCCAGAAAGTGTATGACAGACGTAGGTTCCCTAGCACTCTCCTCCCCAGCAGAGACATGTGCAGGTGTTTGGGGCCTGATCCTGCGTGTCTGGGTTCCTGCCCACAGCCCAACTCAGGGGAAGCAGCCCCTGAGGCAAGACCTGCTGGAGGAGCCCTGCGCCCCGCCTGATAGGCGAGTGCACAGCCAGCAGGGAAGCGAGCCTCCTCGGGGGAAGAGGAGGCAGCAAGTCCCCGTCAAGCTGAAAGCCCTGCTTGCACGGAGCTAAGTGCGACTCCAGTACGGCAGAGCTCTAGCTCTGCTCAGAGCCCCGATCTGGCAGAGTTCCTGGCGATGCTCTGCCATAGGCGAGCCTTGCCCAGACTTGCCTTGCTTTAAGGCTCCCTCCCCAGGAAGGAGCAGGCTGTGTGAGGCCGGAGACGCCACTGGCGCCTTCCTTGCCTCAGCTCTACCCCTGCCTTGCCTTTGCACTTAGGTCCCAGCGTCCTTGAGGAGGGCTTAGGGGCTGGTGGGTTGCACACTGCCAAGGGCTCCAGCAGTGAAAGCTCTGTCAGAGGGAAGGGAAGGGCAACTGCAGGGCTCCTCAGCGGTTCTTGGCCGCCCAGACAAAGCGCCGCACGGAGAGCACCAGGCTCCCAGGGCCCCTGGCTGGGGTTTTCAGCCCCGCACACACGGAGGCTGATTCCTTGGGTGCCCAGAAAGTGTATGAGAGACGTAGGTTCCCTAGCACTCTCCTCCCCAGCAGAGACATGTGCAGGTGGTTGGGGCCTGATCCTGCGTGTCTGGGTTCCTGCCCACAGCCCCAACTCAGGGGAAGCAGCCCCTGAGGCAAGACCTGCTGGAGGAGCCCTGCGCCCCGCCTGATAGGCGAGAGCACAGCCAGCAGGAAGCGAGCCTCCTCGGGGGAAGAGGAGGCAGCCGAGCCCAGTCAAGAGGAAAGCCCTGCTTGCACGGAGCTAAGTGCGCCTCCAGTACGGCAGAGCTCTAGCTCTGCTCAGAGCCCCGATCTGGCAGAGTTCCTGGCGCGAGGCTGCTCGGCCGGGGCTCGCCTTGCCCAGACTTGCCTTGCTTTTAGGCTCCCTCCCCAGGAAGGAGCTGGCTGAGCGAGCCTGGGAGACGCCACTGGTGCCTTCCTTGCCTCAGCTCCAATCCTGCCTTGCCTTTGCACATAGGTGCCAGTCGTCTTAAGGAGGCTTAGGGGTGGTGGGTTGCACACTGCCAAGGGCTTCAGCAGTGAGAGCTCTGTCAGAGGGAAGGGAAGGGCAACTGCAGGGCTCCTCCAGCGGTTGCTTGGCCGCCAGATTCAGCGCCGCACGAGAGCACCAGGCTCCCAGGGCCCCTGGCTGGGTTTTCAGCCCCGCACACACGGAGGCTGATTCCTTGGGTGCCCAGAAAGTGTATGACAGACGTAGGTTCCCTAGCACTCTCCTCCCCAGCAGAGACATGTGCAGGTGTTTGGGGCCTGATCCTGCGTGTCTGGGTTCCTGCCCACAGCCCCAACTCAGGGGAAGCAGCCCCTGAGGCAAGACCTGCTGGAGGAGCCCTGCGCCCCCGCCTGATAGGCGAGTGCACAGCCAGCAGGGAAGCGAGCCTCCTCGGGGAAGAGGAGGCAGCCAGCCCCGTC
>NW_017215342.1:0-13976 GCF_001704415.2 Capra hircus
GGGGAGAATCTCCTTCATTTTCTCGAGTTGTGGCAGGTGCTCTCGACTTACGACGGACGTCAGGGACCCGTTCTGTTGGCTTTAGGAAAGACCAGTCCCATGCGAGTTGCTAGAGGGCCTCTCGGGATTCCTCACCGGTACATGCCGGGGCCCAAGACCTTGTGTGGAGGTGGGGCCAGAACCTGAGTATTCCTCTCCAGTGCTGACATGTTTTTGGGATACTTCTGAAGTCTCCAAGGGGAATCAGTCCTCGTCTCGAGTGGGGGCATGGGCATGCGCATGCCCTTCCTCCCGAGCTGTAGCAGCAGTGTCATGCTTCCCGTCGCGTGGATCAATGGATCTGTGGCTTTTCCTCTAGGCTTTTCCTAGAGGCTTTCCCACGAGGCTTTCCCACAGGGCTGTCCCCGTGCCACCGTGGTGTGAGGCGATCCTCGGAATGAAAGTTTAGGCACTCTGTTAAAACAAGATCCTCTGGAATGGACTGAGACATCTGGGACGCTTGAAATGGTGGCACGACCATGGAGTTCCTCTCTCCCTTCCTGTGGAGAGCGCCTCCACCTGAGATGCGACGGGAATGCCGGAAGTTCTTTCCCGACCAAGCAGGAAAGGATCCCTCATCTCTAGCTAGAGGATGAAACGGGCTACTCTGGATGTGGGCAGGACTCTCGTGTTTCCTCTCGAGTGGAGATGGGAATGTCGGGGAACTTCTTGAGTTGCAGCAAGGGTGTGAAGGACCCTTGGAAGTTCCAGAGATTAGATGTAATTAGCCTCGAGACACCTCATTGGAAATGGGCCTCATCTCGCCTGGAGGGGAGAACCTCCTGGATTTTCTCGAGTTGCGGCAGGTGCTCCCGATTACGACGGGGACCTCAGGGACCCGCTCTGGTGGCTTCATCAAAGGCCAGTCCCCATGCCAGATGCTGGGGTCTTCTCTTGATAACTCTCCTGTTGATGCCCGGGCCGAACAACTTGTGTGGATTCGGGGCCGGAACCTGAGGTTTCCTCTGCAGTGCTGACATGGATATTGGGGTTCTTCTGGAGTCTCCCCTGGAGAGTCAATCCTCCTCTCAAGTGAGGGCACGCACGTGTGCTTTCCTCCCGAGCTGTAGCAGCAGGGTCACGCTTCCCCGTCGTGTGGATCAAGGATCTGTGGCTTTCCCTGGAGGCTTTCCCACGAGGCTTTCTCACAGGGCTTTCCCTCGTGCCACCGTGGTGTGAGTTGATCCTCAGCGTGAAAGTCGAGCAGTGCAGGGAAAACAGGTTCCTCTGGATTGGACTGATGCTGGGAGCCAGTATGAGGACTCCCGCCGTGATAACGTCATGAGGAAGAAAGCTGACATAGGCATTGTGTGTTCAGACTTCAGGGACCCTCTGGAAGTTCCTACGCACATACCCAACAAAAATCTGCCGGCTTTTTTGCTCTGCTTTTCCACTCTTCTGACATTTTCTGAAAAAGTCAATTCAGGGCTTTAGTCTTCAGCATTTGAAAGAGTGTTTCAATCCAAAAACCCCTCTGAATGCTTTCTAGCCTGCCTGCAGGACTCGTACAGGCTGGCATGTGATTGTTGAGCTCCTTTCCCCAGGAGGCACAGGAAGCTTAAAGCATCCTAGGAATGTAGGGGCATCCGAGGAGTCAAAATCTTTATAATAGACTGATTAAAAGTTTCATTTTTTGGGTCAATGCTTGCTCTAATTTTCATATCTTTATTTTAGATAGAGTTGTATATTAAAAAAACAAGTAGTAGACCTGTATTACAACATTAGATCTTTGAGTTAAGTACCTTCTTTGTTATAACCCACTGCACCTTTGTTCTATAGAGATGTAACTTTAATGCTTTAAGAAATGCAGATTAAAGAAAAACACTTCAGAGGAAACAAAATTAACATTCATTAAGGAAGAGAGCCAAAAAGTGTTTAACAAGCCTCTTGCCAGAAGAAATGTAAATCACCAGAGACCTTTGTATACAAAATGATGTACAGAAAGAGTCTGGGGTGCGAACGCTACATAATTTGTGTTACCCATTGAACTCCATGTTTTATCAAAAGATAAAAGGCTTTATGAACAATAAAGGATGGGGCCAGTTTCTCGGACCAGTTTCTCGAACTAGTCTCTCGGCCTGGTTTCTTGAGACTCAGGCTCCCCCCGTGTCTTTTTCTCTCTTTCTTCTTCTCTCCCTTTCCTTCTCTCTGCTTTTTACTTTAACTTCAGGCTGAATCACCACCAGGGGCGCGGAGGCTCGCCAGGTCTACTTACTTGCCTGGCTGTTAAGACCTGCACGAAAGGGAGCTTAAGGTGTGGCACCCTTAGATATTCAAGCAGGGGCTGGTGCCCAACGTAGATGGTGAAAATTCCTTGTCTGGAATTTTATTGGCCTTCCACGTAAACCAAGCTATTCAGCCCTTTTCTTCCAGTTAATCTTCTTACTACACTATAATTTCTTAATCTAATCTTACATTAATAAATAAAAAAGACTTTCCACGACAACGCCGTCCATCCGTCGAATTCCCTGGATCCAGCGGGCTGACCCCGGCAGACTGAGATATCTGGGGACTCTTGAATGGTGGCACGACCCTGGAGTTCCTCCGCCTTTCCTGTGGAGAGCGCCTCCTCATGAGATGCGACGGGAACACGGAATTCTTTCACGAACATGCAGGGAAAGGATACCTGACCTCGAGGTATGAGGCGGAAACGGGCTCCTCTGGATGTGGCGGGATTCTCGTGCTTCCTCTCGAGTGGAGTCAGGTATGTCGGGAACTTCTTCAGTTGCAGCAAGGGTGTGAAGGACCCTTTGGAAGTTCCAGATGTTAGGTATGGTTAGCTCGAGACGCCTCAGAGGAAAAGGGCCTCATCTCGCCTGGAGGGGAGAACCTCCTGGATTTTCTCGAGTTGCGGCAGGTGCTCTTGACTTACTACGGGACCTCAGGGACCCGCTCTGGGCCTCAGGAAAGCCAGTCCCCATGCGAGTTGCTCTGGGCCTCTCGGGATTCCTTTCCCGTCGATGCCGGGGCCTAAGACCCTGTGTGGAGTCGGTGCCGAAACCTGAGGTTTCCTCTCCAGTGCTGACATGGATCTTGGGTACTTCTAGAGTCTCCCAGGGGAGTTAGTCGTCGTCTTGTGTGGGGGCATGAACGTGCGCTTTCCTCCCGAGATGTAGCAGCAGTGCAACGCTTCCCTTCGCGTGGATCAAGGGATCTGTGGCTTTCACTCGAGGCTTTCCCACGAGGCTTTCCCACAGGGCTGTCCCACGTGCCATCGTGGTGTGAGTCGATTCCTCGGCTAGAAATTCGAGGCAGTGCAGGGAAATCAGGTTTCCCTGAAATGGACTGAGACATCTGGGGGACTCTGGGAATGGTGGCACGACCCTGGAGTTCCTCTCGCCTTTCCTGTGGAGAGCGCCTCCTTCTTGGATGCGACAGGAACGCCGGGAATTCTTTCCCGACCACGCAGGGAAAGGATCCCTCCTCTCGAGCTAGGAGGCGGAAACGGGGCTCCTCTGGATTGTGGGCGGGTCTCTGGTGCTTCTTCTCGAGTGGAGACGAGTATGTCGGGGAACTTCTTGAGTTGCAGCAAGGGTGTGAAGGGTCCTTTGGAAGTTCCAAAAGGTTAGGTGTGATTAGCCTCGAGACGCCTAAGCGGAAATAGGCCTCATCTCGCCTAGAGGGGAGAACCTCCTGGATTTTCTCGAGTTTTGGCAGGTGCTTTCGACTTACGACGGGGTCCTCAGGGACCCGCTCTGGTGGCCTCAGGAAAGGCCAGTCCCCATGCGAGTTGCCTCGGACTCCTCTCGGGATTCTTCTCCCGTCGATGCCGGGCATAAAACTTGTGTGGAGATGGGCCGGAACCTGAGGATTCCTCTCCAGTGCTGACATGGATCTTGGGTATTTCTGGAGTCTACCCAGGGGAGTCAGTCCTCGTCTCGAGTGGGGGCATGCACGTGCGCTTCCCTCCCGAGCTGTAGCAGCAGTGTCACGCTTCCCTTCGCCTGGATCAAGGATCTGTGCCTTTCCCTTGTGGCTCTCCCACGAGGCTTTCCCAGGAGGCTTTCCCACAGGGCTGTCCCACGTGCCACCGTGGTGTGAGTCGATCCTCGGCTTGAAAGTCGCGGCAATCGAGGGAAAACAGATTTCCCTGGAATGGACTTAGACATCTGCAGGACTCTGGGAATGGTGGCAAGACCCAGGAGTTCCTCTCGCTTTTCCTGTTGAGAGCGCCTCCTCTGGAGATGCGACGGGAAGGCCGGGAATTCTTTCCCGACCACGCAGGGAAAGGATCCCACCTCTCGAGCTATGCGGCGGAAACTGGGCTCCTCTGGATGTGGGCGGGACTCTCATTCTTCCTCTCGACTGGAGATGGGTATGTCGAGGAACTTGTTGAGTTGCAGCAAGGGTGTGAAAGACCCTTTGGAAGTTCCAGAGGTTAGGTGAGATTAGCTCGAGACGCCTCAGCGGAAATGGGCTTCATCTCGCTTGGAGGGAGAACCTCCTGGATTTTCTCGAGTTGCAGCAGGTGCTCTCGACTTACGACGGGCCCCTTAGGGACACGCTCTGGTGGCCTCAGAAAGGACAGTCCCCATGCGAGTTGCTCTGGGGCCTCTTGGGATTCCTCTCCCGTCGATGCCGGGGCCTAAGACCTTGTGTGGAGTTGGTGCCAGAACCTGAGGATTCCTCTCCAGTGCTGATATGGATCTTGGGGTACTTCTGGAGTGTCCCCACAGGGAGTCAGTCCTCGTCTCGAGTGGGGGCATGCACGGTGCGCTTTCCTCCCGAGCTCTAGCAGCAGTGTCACGCCTTCCCGTCGCGTGGATCAAGTGATCTTTGCCTTTCTCTTGAGGCTCTCCCACGAGGCTTTCCCAGGAGACTTTCCCCAGGGATGTCCCACGTGCCACCGTGGTGTGAGTCGATCCTCGGCTTGAAAGTCGCGGTAATCGAGGGAAAACAGTTTTCCCTGGAATGGACTGAGACATCTGCGGGACTCTGGGAATGGTGGCAAGACCCGGGAGTTCCTCTCGCCTTTCCTGTGGAGAGCACCTTTTTTGAGATGCGACGGGAATGCCGGGAATTCTTTCCCGACCACGCAGGGAAAGGATCCCTCCTCTCGAGCTAGGAGGCGAAACAGGGCTCCTCTGGATGTGGGCGGGAGTCTCGTGCTTCCTCTCGACTGGAGACGGGAATGTCGGGGAACTTCTTGAATTGCAGCAAGGGTGTGAAGGACCCTTTGGAAGTTCCAGAGGTTAGGTGTGATTAGCCTCGAGACGCCTCAGCAGAAATGGACCTCATCTCGCCTCGAGGGGACAACCTCCTGGATTGTTTCTAGTTGCGGCAGGTGCTCTCGTCTTACGACGGGGACCTCAGGGACCCGCTCTGGTGGCCTCAGGAAAGGCCAGTCCCCATGCGAGTTGCTCGGGGTCTCTCGGGATTTCTCTGCCGTCCATGCCGGGGCTTAAGACCTTGTGTGGTGTCGGAGCCGGAACGTAAGGATTCCTCTCTAGTGCTGGCATGGATCTTGGGGTACCTCTGCAGTCTCCCCAGGGGAGTCAGTCCTCGTCTCAAGTAGGGGCATGCACCTGCGCTTTCCTCCCGAACTGCAGCAGCAGTGTCACGCTTCCCCTCCCGTGGATCAAGGGATCAGTGGTTTCCCTCGGGGCTTTCCCATGAGGCTTTCACACGAGGCTTTCCCACAGGGCTGTCCCACGTGCCACCGTGGAGTCAGCCGATCCTCGGCTTGAAAGTCGAGGCAGTGCATGGAAAACAGTTTTCCCTGCAATGGACTGAGGCATCTGGGGGACTCTGGGAATGGTGGCATGACTCTGGAGTTCCTCTCGCCTTTCCTGTGGACAGCCCCTTCTCTTGAGATGGCACGGGAACGCCGGGAATTCTTTCCCGACCACGAAGGGAAAGGATCCGTCCAGTCGAGCTATGAGGCCGAAACGGGGCTCCTCTGGATGTGGGCGGGACTCTCGTGTTTCCTCTCGAGTGGAGACGGGTATGTCGGGGAACTTCTTGAGTTGCAGCATGGGTGTGAAGGAGCCTTTGGAAGTTCCAGAGGTTAGGTTTGATTAGCCTCGAGACGCCTCAGATGAAATGGGCCTCATCTCGCCTGTAGGGGAGAACCTCCTGGATTTTCTCGAGTTGCGGCAGGTGCTATCGACTTACGACAGGACCTCAGGGACCCGCTCTGGTGACCTCAGGAAAGGCCAGTCCCCATGCGCGTTGCTCGGTGGTCTCTCGGGATTCCTCTCCGTTGATTCTGGGGCCTAAGACCTTGTGTGGAGTCGGTGCCGGAACCTTCGGATTCCTCTGCCAGTGCTGACATGGATCTTGGGGTACTTCTGGAGTCTCCCCAGAGGAGTCAGTCCTCGTCTCGTGTGGGGGAATGCACGTGCGATTTCCTCCCAAGCTGTAGCAGCAGTGTCATGCTTCCCTTCGCGAGGATCAAGGGATCTGTGGCTTTCCCTGGAGGCTTTCCCACGAGGCTTTCCTACGAGGCTTTCCCACGAGGCTTTCCCACGAGGCTTTCCCACAGGGCTGTCCCACGTGCCAGCGTGGTGTGAGTCGATCTTCGGCTTGAAAGTGGAGGCAGGGCAGGGAAAACACGTTTCCCTGGAATGGACTGAGACATCTCGGGGACTCTGGGAATGGTGGCACGACCCTGGAGTTCCTCTCGCCTTTCCTGTGGAGAGCGCCTCCTCTTGAGATGCGACGGGAACGTGGGGAATTCTCTCCCCACCACGCAGGGAAAGGATCCCTCCTCTCGAGCTAGGAGCGGAAACGGGGCTCCTCTGGATGTGGGCGGGACTCTCGTGCTTCCTCTCGAGTGGAGACGGGTATGTCGGGGAACTTCTTGAGTTGCAGCAAGGGTGTGAAGGACCCTTTGGAAGTTCCAGATGTTAGATGTGATTAGCCTCGAGACGCCTCAGCGGAAATGGGCCTCATCTCGCCTGGAGGGGAGAACCTCCTGGATTTTCTCGAGTTGCGGCAGGTGCTCTCGACTTACGACGGGGACCTCAGGGACCCGCTCTGGTGGCATCAGGAAAGGCCAGTTCCCAAGCGAGTTGCTCGGGGGCCTCTCGGGATTCATCTCCCGTCGATGCCGGGGCCTAAGACCTTGTGTGGAGTCAGTGCCGGAACCTGAGGATTCCTCTCCAGTGCTGACATGGATATGGGGTACTTCTGGAGTCTCCCCAGGGGAGTCAGTCCTCGTCTCGAGTGGGGGCATGCACGTGGGCTTTCCTCCCGAGCTGTAGCAGCAGTGTCGCTCTTCCCTTCTCGTGGATCAAGGCATCTGTGGCTTTCCCTCGAGGCTTTCCCACGAGGCTTTCCCACGAGGCTTTCCCACAGGGCTGTCCCACGTGCCACCGTGGTGTGAGTCGATCCTCGGCTTGAAAGTCAAGGCAGTGGCAGGGAAAACAGGTTTCCCTGGAATGGACTGAAACATCTGGGGAACTCTGGGAATCGTGGCACGACCCTGGAGTTCCTCTCGCCTTTCCTGTGGAGAGCGCCTCCTCTTGAGGTGCGACGGGAACACTGGGAATTCTTTCCTGACCACGCAGGGAAAGGATCCCTTCTCTCGAGCTAGGAGGCGGAAACGGGGCTCCTCTGGATATGGGCGGGACTCTCGTGCTTCCTCTCGAGTGGAGACGGGTATGTCGGGGAACTTCTTGAGTCGCAGCAAGGGTGTGAAGGACCCTTTGGAAGTTCCAGAGGTTAGGTGTGGTTAGTCTCGACATGCCTCAGCGGAAATGGGCCTCATGTATCCTGGAATGGAGAGGCTCCTGGATATTCCCTAGTTTCAGCAGGTGCTCTCGAGTTACGACGGGGACTTCAGGGACCCGCTCTGGCGGCCACAGGAAAGGCAGTCATCATGCGTGTTCCTAGGGGCCTCTCGTGATTCCTCTCCCGTCGATGCCGGGGCCTAAGACCTTGTGTGGAGTCGGGGCCGAACCTGAGGATTCCTCTCCAGTACTGACATGGATTTTGGGGTACTTCTGGAGTCTCCACAAGGGAGTGAGGCCTCGTCTCGAGTGGGGGCATGAGCGTGCCCTTTCTTCCCATGCTGTAGCAGCAGTGTCACACTTCCCCTTGCGTGGACCAAGGGGTCTGTGGCTTTCCGTCGAGTCTTTCCCACGAGGCTTTCCCACAGCGCTGTCCCACGTGCCACGGTGGTGTGAGTCGATCCTCGGCGTGAAAGCCGAGGCAGTGAAGGGAAAACAAGTTCCTGTGGAATGGACTGAGACGTCTCGGGGAGTCTCGGAATGGTGGCACGACCCTGCAGTTCCTCTCCCCTTTCCTTTGGAGAGCGCCTCCCGTTGAGATGCGATGGGAATGCCGGGAATTCTTTCCCGACCAAGCAGGGAAAGGATCCCTCATCTCGAGCTACGAGGCGGAAACGGAGCTCCTCTGGATGTGGCCGGGACCCTCGTGCTTCCTCTTGAATGGAGACGGGTATGTCGGGGGAACTTCTTGAGTTGCAGCATGACTGTGAAAGACTCTTTGGAAGTTCCAGAGGTCACGTGTGATTAGCCTCGAGACACCTCAGTGGAAACGGGCCTCATCTCGCCTGGAGGGGAGAACCTCCTGGATTTTACCGGAGTTGCGGCAGGTGCTCTCGACTTACGACGGGGACCTCATGGACCCGCTCTGGTGACCTCAGCTAAAGGCCAGTCCCCATGCGAGTTGCTAGAGGGCGTGTCACTATTCCTCTCCCGTCAATGCCAGGGCCTAAGACCTTGTGTGGAGTCGGGGCCAGAACCTGAAGATTCCTCTCCAGGGCTGACATGCATCTTGAGGTACTTCTGGAGTCTCCCCAGGGTAGTCAGTCCTCGACTCGAGTGGGGGCATGCACGTGCGCTTTCCTCCCGTGCTGTAGCAGCAGTGTCAAGCTTCCCATCGCGTGGATCAAGGGATCTGTGGCTTTCCCTCGAGGCTTTCAGACGAGGCTTTCCCACAGGGCTCTCCCACGTACCACCGCGATCCTCGCCTCTGCCACCGCGATCCTCGCCGTGCAAGTCGAAGCAGTGCAGGGAAAACAGGATCCTCTGGAATGGACTGAGACATCTGGGGGATTCTTGGAATGGTGGCACGACCCATGAGTTCCTCTCGCCTTTCCTGTGCAGCGCGCCTCCTCTTGAGATGCGTCGGAAATGCCAGAAATTCTTCCCGAGGAAGCATAGAAGGATCCTTATCTCGAGCTTGGAGGAGGAAACGGAGCTCCTCTGGAGGTGGCTGGACCCTCGTGCTTCCTCTGGGAGTGGAGACGGGTATGTCGGGGAACTTCTTGAGTTGTAGCAAGGGTGTGTAGGACCCTTTGGAAGTTCCAGAGTTTAGGCGTGATTACTCTCGAGACGCCGCAGAGAAAATGGGCCTCATCTCGACTGAAGCAGAGAACCTCCTGGATTTTCTCGAGTTGCGGCAGGTGCTCTCAACATACGACCGTGACCTCAGGGACAGTGTAGCAGGTGTGTCACGCTTCCCGTCGCGGGGATCAAGGGATCTGTGGCTTTCCCTCGAGGCTTTCCCACGAGGCCTTCCCACAGGGCTGTCCCACGTGACACCATGGTGTGAGTCGATACTCGGCGTGAAAGTCGAGGCAGTGCAGGGAAAACAGGTTCCTCTGAAATGGACTGACACATTTGGGGGACTCTTGGAATGGTGGCTCGACCCTGGAGTTCCTCTCGCCTTTCCTATTGAGAGCCCTTACTCTTGAGATGCCACGGGAACGCCGAAAAATCTTTCCTGACTAAGCAGGATAGGATCCTCATCTCAAGCTGCCAGGTGGAAACGGGTTCCTCTGGGATGTGGGCGGGACCCTCATGCTTCCTCTCTAGTGGAGACGGGTATGTCCGGGGAACTTCTTGAGTTGCAGCAAGGACGCTTTTGAATTTCCAGAGTTTAGGTGTGATGAGCCTCCAGACGCCTCAGAGGAAATGGGCCTCATCTCGCCTGGAGGGAGAACCTCCTGGATTTTCTAGAGTTGGGCAGGGTCTCTCGAGTTAAGACGGGGACCTCAGGACCCGCTCTGGTGGCCTCAGGAAAGGCCAGTGCCCATGGGAGTTGCAAGGGGGCCTTTCGGGATTCCTCT
Organism: Capra hircus; assembly: GCF_001704415.2. Lineage (NCBI taxonomy): Eukaryota > Metazoa > Chordata > Mammalia > Artiodactyla > Bovidae > Capra > Capra hircus. The sequence goes on from NW_017215342.1 coordinate 10,079, forward strand.
CCCCTCGATGTTGGGGCCTAAGACCTTGTGTGGAGTCGGGGCCGGAACCTGAGGATTCCTCCCCAGTGCTGACATGGGTCTTGGCGTATTTCTGGAGTCTCCCCTGGGGAGTCAGTGCTCCTCTCGTGTGGGTGCATGCACGTGAGCTTTCCTCACGAACTGTAGCAGCAGTGTCACACTTCCCGTCGCGTGGATCAAGGGATCTGTGGCTTTCCCTCGAGGCTTTCCCACGAGGATTTTCCTCAGGGCTGTCCCACGTGCCACCGTGGTGTGAGTCGATCCTCGGCTTGAAAGTCGAGGCAGTGCAGGGAAAACAGGTTTCCCTGGAATTGACAGAGATATCTGGGGGACTCTGGAATGGTGGAACGACCCTGGAGTTTCTCTCGCTTTCCTGTGGAGAGGGCCTCCTCTTGAGATGCGACTGGAACGCCGGGAATGCTTTCCAGACCACGCAGGGAAAGGATCCCTCCTCTCGAGCTATGAGGTGGAAACGGTGCTCCTCTGAAAGTGGGCGGGAAGATGTTGATACTCTCGAGTGGAGACGGGTATGTCGGAGAACTTCTTGAGTTGCAGCAAGGGTGTGAAGGACCCTTTGGAAGTTCCAGAGGTTAGGTGTGATTAGCCTTGAGACGCCTCAGCGCAAATGGGCCTCATCTCGCCTTTAAGGACGCCAAGATCCATGTCAGCACTGGAGAGGAATCCTCAGGTTCCAGCACCGACTCCATACAAGGTCTTAGGCCCGGCATCGACGGGAGAGGAATCCCGAGAGGCCCCCGAGCAACTCGCATGGGGAATGGCCTTTCCTGAGGCCACCAGAGCGGGTCCCTCAGGTCCCCGTCTTAAGTCGAGATCACCTGTCCCAACTCGAAAAAATCCACGAGGTTCTCCCTCCAGGCGAGATGAGGCCATTTCCGCTGAGGCGACTCGAGGCTAATCACACCTAAACCTCTGGAACTTCCAAAGGGTTCTTCACACCCTTGCTGCAACTCAAGAAGTTCCCCGACATACCCGTCTCCACTTGAGAGGAAGCAACGAGAGTCCCGCCACATCCAGAGGAGCCCCGTTTCCGCCTCACAGCTAGAGAGGAGGTATCCTTTCCCTGCGTGGTCGGGAAAGAATTCCCAGTCTTCCCGTCACAACTCAAGAGGAGGCGCTCTCAACAGGAAAGGTGAGAGGAACTCCAGGGTCAGTGCCACCATTCCCAGAGTACCCCAGATATCTCAGTCCATTCCAGGGAAACCTGTTTTCCCTGCACTGCCTCGACTTTCAAGCCGAGGATCGACTCACAGCACGGGTTGGGCACGTGGGACCAGCCCTCTGAGAAAGCCTCGTGAGAAAGCCTCATGGGAAAGCCTCGAGGGGAAAGCCACTGATCCCTGATCCACTCGACGGGAAGAATGACACTGCTGCTACAGCTCGGGTGGAAAGCGCCCTTCAATGCCCCCACTCGAATGAGGACTGACTCCCTGGGGAGACTCCCGAAGTACCCCAAGATCCATGTCAGCACTGGAGAGGAATCCTCAGGTTCCAGGACCGACCCACACAAGGTCTTAGGCCCCGGCATCGACGGGAGAGGAATCCCGAGAGGCCACCGAGCAACTCGAACGGGGACTGGCCTTTCCTGCAGCCACCAGAGCGGGTCCCTGAGGTCCCCGTCGGAAGTCGAGAGCACCTGCCGCAACTCGAGAAAATCCAGGAGGTTTCTCCCTCCAGGCGAGATGAGGCGCATTTCCGCTGAGGCGTCTAGAGCTAATTGCACCTAACATCTGGAACTTCCAAAAGGTCCTTCACACCGTTTCTGCAACTGAATAAGTTCCCCGACATACTCGCCTCCACTCGAGAGAAGCACGAGGAGTCCCCCCACATCCAGAGGAGCCCCGATTCCGTCTCATAGCTCGAGAGGAGGGATCATTTCCACTGCGTGGTCGGGAAAGAATTCCCGGCGTTCCTGTCGCATCTCAAGAGGAGGCGCTCTCGACAGGAAAGTTGAGAGGAACTTAGAGTCTGTGCCACCATTCCCAGAGTCCCCCAGTTGTCTCAATCCATTCCCTGCACTACCTCGACTTTCAAGCCGAGGATCGACTCACACAACGGCGGCACCCATGGACAGCCCTGTGGGAAAGCCTCGTGTGGAAAGCCTCCTGGGAAAGCCTCGAGGGAAACCACAGAACCCTTGATCCACTCGAATTGAAGCATGACACTGCTGCTACACCTCGGGAGGAAAGCGCACGGGCATGTCCCCCACTCGAGACGAGGACTTACTCCCCTCGGGAGACACCAGAAGTACCCCAAGATCCATGTCAGCACTGGAGAGGAATCGCTCAGTTTCCTGCACCGACTCCACACAAGGTCTTAGGCCCCGGCATCGACGGGAGAGGAATCCCGAGAGGCCCCCCGAGCAACTCGAATGGGGGACTGGCCTTTCCTGAGGCCATTCAGAGCGGGTCCCTGAAGTAGCCCGTCGTAACATCGAGAGCACATGCCGCAACTCGAGAAAAATCCAGATAGGGTTTTCCGCTAAAGGCGAGATGAGGCCCATTCCTCTGAGGCGTCTCGAGGTAATCACACCTAACCTCAGGAACTTCCAAAGGGTCCTTCACGACCCTTGCTGCAACTCAGAAACGTTCCCCCGACATTCCTGTCTCCACTCCGAGAGAAAGCACAGATGAGTCCACCCACATCCAGAGGAACCCCGTTTCCGCCTCATAGGTTGAGAGGAGGATCCTTTCCCTGCGTGTTCGGGGAAAGAATTCCCGGCATTCCAGTCGCATCTCAAGAGGAGGCGCTCTCCACAGGAAAGACGAGAGGAACTCCAGGGTCGTGTCACCATTCCAGAGTCCCAGATGTCTCAGTCCATTCCAGGGAAACCTGTTTTTCCCTGCACTGCCTCGACTTTCAAGCCGAGGATCGACTCACACCTCGTGGGCACGTGAGACAGCCCTATGGGAAAGCCTCGTGGGAAAGCCTCCTGGGAAAAGCCTCGAGGAAAAGCCCTGATCCCTTGATCCACGCCAAGGAAGCGTGACACTGCTGCTAAAGCTCGGGAGGAAAGCGCACGTGCATGCCCCACTAGAGACGAGGACTTACTCCCCTGGGAGACTCCAGAAGTACCCAAGATCCATGTCAGCACTGGAGAGGAATGCTCAGGTTCCGACACCGACTCCACACAAGATCTTAGGCCCCGGCATCTACGGAGAGGAATCCGAGAGGCCCCCGAGCAACTCGCATGGGACTGGCCTTTCCTGAGGCCTCGAGAGCGGGTCCCTGAGGTACCCGTCGTAAGACGAGAGCACCTGCACAACTCGAGAAAATCGATGAGGTTATCCCATCCAGGTGAGATGAGGCCATCAGCTCAGGCGTCTTGAGGCTAATCACTCCTAACCTCTGGAACTTCCAAAGGGTTCTTCACATCCTTGCTGCAACTCATGAAGTTCCCCGACATAACCGTTCGAACCGAGAGGAGCACGTGAGGCCAGCCCACATCCAGAGGAGCCCCGTTTCCGGCTCCTAGCTCGAGAGGAGGATCCTTTCCCTGCGTAGTGGGGAAAATTCCCCGCATTGCCGTCGCATCTCAAGAGGAGGCGCTCTCCACAGGAAAGGCGAGATGAACTCCAGGGTCGTGCCACCATTTCCAGAGTCCCCCAGATGTCTCAGTGCATTCCAGGGAAACTTGTTTTCCCTGCACTGCCTCGACTTTCAAGCCGAGGATCGACTCACACCACGACGCACGTGGGACAGCCCTGTGGGAAAACATCCTGGGAAAGACTTTTGGAAAGCCTCGAGTGAAAGCCACAGATCCCTTGATCCACACGAAGGTAAGTGCGACACTGCTGCTACAGCTCGGAGGAAAGCGCACGTGCAGGCCCCCACTCGAGACGAGGACTGACTCCCTTGGGGA
>NW_017215343.1:0-13975 GCF_001704415.2 Capra hircus
GTCTTGAGTTGTATAGCAAAACTGTTCCTTCCAAATAGAGGCCTTTGCAAAAACACCCCGTGGTTTGCCTCTTCTCCCGAATTTTTCCCCACCATCTCAACCACTTCCCAACCTCCAAGAATACGCTTTTCCTTCCTTCTTAAGCAGTTCCTGACTTGCCGTAAGTCCCAACTCACAGGGGAAAGCCAACTCCTCATACACTCCTCACCCCTGCTCTGAGGAGACTCTGTAGTAGTCTTCATAAAATCTTGCTTGACAGGATCTCACCCTGTGGAACCTGCAACCAAACAGGGCCACAGAGCACGTTTTCAGTAAATGGGCCCTGAAATGTGCAAGCTAGCAAGAGCTTGGAAAATCATTTCAATTGCTTTGACCTCTGACAGAGCGAGCTGGTCCACCCTTTGAGCAGTGAGGAGAAAGAGCATTACACTCCCAAGGGACATGCCCTACTTCGAGAGGAAAGGGCCTTTTGACGGAGCCAGAGCACACAGCTTCGTGTAACACCTCCATGCTTGCTTCTTCAGGCCACTCCCGCCTATCAGTAGAATGTCCTTTGCAATGATCACAAAGGACGGAATATAGCCCTGCTTTGGACCTCGTCTCGGCAAATCTCGAGGTCTCCCTTGTTGCGTCAAGATCAAGGTCAAGTCAAGGTCAAGTCAAGTTGAACCTTCAAGTCAAGGTCAAGTTCAAGTCAAGCTGTCAAGGTCAAGGTTAAGGTCAAGTTAAGTTCAGTCAGGTCAACTACAAGTCAAGTCAAGTTCAGGTCAAGTTCAAGTAAATTAATTAAGTTCAAGTTTCAAAGTTCAAGTTCAAGGTCAAGTCAAGGCTCATCAAAGGTCAATTCAAATTCAAGGGCAAGAAGGCCCAGGCCCAAGCCAAGGCAAGGCTAAGGCAACGCAAACAAGCAAAGCCAAGGCCCAGCCAAGCAAAGGCCAGAGCCACCAAACGACCCCAAACCCCGTAACGCCTGACAAAGCAGAAGCCACTAGGCCCCTGCGCAGAGAAGCCACTCTAAACCGCAAGGCCACGAGCTCCCCGACTCCCATTCCCACACGAAAATACTGAGGCATAAACCGCCTTCATCCCAGCACAGCACCTCTCCACACCATCCCAGACCGCCGGCCCCGCGCCCCGCCAGCACGCCCCCTGAAGAACAACACTGTGCTGGCCCAGAAAAGAGAACGCGTAGAAGCATGTGTCCAAGAGGAGCAAGTATGAACGAACGATGCCAGGCCCTCCGAATTTGGGCCACACCTGACGCCTCGGAACCCCAGCCTGGCCGATGGGTCCCCGCCGTTCTCGGGTGGGAGGGGGGGACAACACGTTGGCCGAGAGCCCTTGCCCAGGCCACCCGCAAATCCCCTGAGATGTGATCCGACCACAGGGGACCGAGGGCAAACGTACTGCTTGAGGTGCTGGAGGAGGCCGGACGAAGCCATGGTGGGAGAGGCACACGGGCACGCTGCAGACTGCTGGCCGAGTGGGCGGGGACCCAGCAGCTCAGGACTCTGGAAAGCGGGAGGCGGGCTCCGCCCCCATTGACGTCAATAAGGTTTGGGTGGGTAGATGGAGGGGGGCGCCCCTGGCCTCTTTCCAAGGCAGAGACCCTGGACGGAGTCCCGTGGAGTGAGTGGGCTTTTCCCGGGCACGGCTGTGCCCCGGACCGCCAAGATCCCCGTTGGGGGTGGGCGGGCAGTTTGGGGGCTTTGGTTTGTGGCCCTCCCTCTCAGCGGGGGGTGGGATCAATCCCGGGTGGATCAACCAGGGCCCTCAGCAGTGCCAAGGGAGCTCACCGCCCAGGAAACGCCCCTAGGTCTCTTTGAATTGGCCACCAACGCCCCCCTTTCCCAGCCTGCCTTGCTCTGGGATTTCCCGCCTTTTCACATTCCACAGGTCCCTGGGCCTCGACTGTCCCCCGCTGGCTCCTCTGAGGCATTCTGGGACACCAGACGCTCTCTCCAGCGCCTCCACCTAGATCCCTCGCTGTCCTCGCCTCTGTTTCCCCCCTGCCCCCTCCCCCAACTCCTCCGTGGGCTCTTGGCGTCCATTCCCTACAGCAGTCCCAGAGTGCCACCCCTGAGGGCTTTGAGTTGCCTGGAGCCCAAGGCTCCGGCCAGAGACCTGAGGGGCCAGCGTCTGGACTGGCAGCTAATGCCATTTGGGGCTTTTCTCACGTGGAGCCTGAGGCCCGCATATCCACAGGCAACCCCCCAGCGCGAGTGCCCTGGAGATACCCGACCAAGGGGACAGTGTACCCCCTACTGTGGGGAAGGAGGTTCCTGTTTTCCCTGCACTGGTTCGACTTTCACGCCAAGGATCGATCACACCATGGTGGCAAGTGGAATAGCCCTGAGAGAAAGCCTCATGGGAAGACTCGAGGGAAAGCCACAGATCCCTTGATCCACGGGACGGGGATGCGTGACACTGCTGCTACCGCTCAGGAGGAAAGCCCACGTGCATGACCCCACTCGAGCCGAGGACTGACGCCACTTGGGAGACTCCAGAAGTACGCCAAGATCCATGTCAGCACTGGAGAGGAATCCTAAGGTTCCGGTTCCGACTCCACACAAGGTCTTAGGCCCCGGCGTCGACAGGAGTGGAATCCTGAGAGGGCCCCTAGCACCTCGCATGGGGACTGGCCTTTCCTGAGGTCACCAGAGCGGGTCCCTGAGGTCTCTGTCGAAACTCGAGAGCACCTGGCACAACTCGAGAAAATCCAGGAGGTTCTCCCCTCCAGGCGAGATGAGACCCATTTCCGCTGAGGCGTCTCGAGGCTAATCACAACTAACCTCGTGGAACTTCCAAAGGGTCCTTCACACCCTTGCTGCAAGTCAAGAAGTTCTCCGACATACCCATCTCCACTAGAGAGGAAGGACGAGGGTCCCGCCCACATCCAGCGGAGCCCCGTTTCCGCCTCGTAGCTCGAGAAGAGGGATCCTTTCCCTTCGTCGTCGGGAAAGAATTCCAGGCCTTCGCGTCGCATCTCAAGAGGAGGCGCTTTCAACAGGAAAGACGAGAGGAACTCCAGGGCCTTGCCAGCATTCCAAGAGTCCCCCAGATGTCTAAGTCCATTCAAGAAGAACCTGTTTTCCCTGCACTGCCTCGACGTTCATGCCGAGGATCGACTCACACCACCGTGGCACGTGGGACAGCCCTGTTGGAAAGCCTCGTGGGAAAGCCTCAATGGAAAGCGACAGATCCCTTGATCCACACGTCGGCAAGCGTGACACTGCTGCTACAGCTCGTGAGGAAATGGCAGGTGCATGCCCCCACACGAGATGAGGAATAACTCCCCTGGCGACACTCCAGAAGTACGGAAAGATTCATGTCAGCACTGGAGACGCATCCTCAGGGTCTGGCCCGACTCCAAAAAGGTCTTAGGCCCCGGCATCGACGGGAGAGGAATCCCGAGAGGCTCCAGAGCAACTCGCTTGGGGACTGGCCTTTCCTGAGGCAACCAGAGCGGTCCCTGAGGTCCCGTCTTAAGTTGAGAGCACCTGCCACAACTCGAGAAAATCCAGGAGGTTCTCCCCTCCAGGCGAGATGAGGCCCATTTCCACTGAGGCGTCTCGAGGATAATCACACCTAACATCTGGAACTTCCAAAGGGTCCTTCACACCCTTGTTGCAACTCAGGAAGTTCCCCGACATACCCGTCTCCACTCGAGACGAAGCACGAGAGTCCCGCCCACATCCAGAGGAGCCCCGTTTCCGCCTCATAGCTCAAGAGGATGGATCCATTCCCTGCGTGGTCGGGAAAGAGTTCCCAGCGTTCCCGTCGCATCTCAAGTGGAGGCGCTCTGCACAGGAAAGGCCAGAGGAACTACACGGTCGTGCCACCATTGCCAGAGTCCCCCAGGTGTCTCAGTCCATTCCAGGAAACCCTGTTTTCCCTGCACTGCCTCGACTTTCAAGCAGAGGAAAGACTCAAACCACGGTGGCACGTGGGACAGCCCTGTGGGAAAGCCTCATGGGAAAGCCTCGTGGGAAAGCACCGAGGGAAAGCCACTGATCCCTTGATCCTCCCGACGGGAAGCATGACATTGCTGCTACAGCTCGGGAGAAAGCACAAGTGCATGCCTCCACACGAGACGAAGACTCACTCCTCAGGGGATACTCCAGAAGTACCCCAAGATCCATGTCAGCACTGGAGAGGAATCCTAAGGTTCCGGAAGCGACTCCACACAAGGTCTTAGGCCCCAGCATCGACAGTACAGGAATCCTGACAGGCCCCCGAGCAACTCCCATGGGGACTGGCCTTTCCGGAGGCCACCAGAGTGGGTCCCTGAGGTCCCCGTCGTAAGTCGAGAGCACCTGCCACAATTCGAGAAAATCCAGGAGGTTCTCCCCTCCAGGCGAGATGAGGCCCATTTCCGCTGAGGCGTCTCGAGGCTAATCACACCTAAACTCTGGAACTTCCAAACGGTCCTTCACACCCTTGCTGCAACTCAAGAAGTTCCCCGACATACCCGTCTCCACTTGAGAGGAAGCAGGAGAGTCCCGCCCACATCCAGAGGAGCACCGTTTCCTCCTCCTAGCTCGAGAGGAGGGATCCTTTCCCTGCGTGGTCGGGAAAGAAATGCCAGCGTTCCCGTCGCATCTCAAGAGGAGGCGCTCTCCACAGGAAAGGCGAGAGGAACTCCAGGGTCGTGCCACCATTCCCAGAGTCCCCCAGGTGTCTCCGTGCATTCCAGGGAAACCTGTTTTCCCTGCACTGCCTCGGCTTTCAAGCCTAGGATTGACACACACCACGGTGGCACCTGGGACAGCCCTGTGGGAAAGCCTCGTGGGACAGCCCTGTGGGAAAGCCTCGAGGGAAAGCCACAGATCCCTTGATCCACGCGAAGGGAAGCGTGACACTGCTCCTGCAGTTCGGCAGGAAAGCCCATGTGCCTGCCCCCACTCTGACGAGGACTGACTACCCTGGGGAGACTCTAGAAGTATCCCTAGATCCATGTCAGCACTGGAGAGGAATCCTCAGATTCCGGCAACGACTCCACACAAGGACTTAGGCACCAGCATCAACGGGAGAGGAATCCTAAGAGGCTCCCGAGCAACTCGCATGGGGACTGGCCTTCCCTGAGGCCACCAGAGCGGGTCCCTGAGGTCCCCGTCCTACGTGGAAAGCACCTGCCGCAACTCGAGTAAATCCAGGAGTTTATCCCCTTCAGGCGAGATGAGGCCTATTTCCGCTGAGGCGTCTGGAGGCTAATCACACCTAACCTCTGGAACTTCCAAAGGGTCCTTCACACCCTTGCTGCAACTCAAGAAGTTCCCCGACATACCCGTCTCCACTCGAGAGGAAGCACGGGAGTCCCGCCCACATCCAGAGGAGCCTCTTTTCCGCCTCATAGCTCCAGAGGAGGGATCCTTTCCCTGCGTGGTCGGGATAGAATTCCCGGCGTTCCCGTCGCATCTCAAGTGGAGGCGCTCTCCACAGGAATGGAGAGAGGAATTCCAGGATCGTGCCACCATTCCCAGAGTCCCTCTATTGTCTCAGTCGATTCCAAGGAAACCTGTTTTCCCTGCACTGCCTCGACTTTCAAGCCGAGGATCGACTCACACCATGGTGGCAAGTGGGACAGCCCTGTGGGAAAGCCTCGTGGGAAAGCCTCGTGGGAAAGCCTCGAGTGAAAGCCACATATACCTTGATTAACGCGAAAAGAAGAGTGACACTGCTGCTACAGCTCGGGAGGAAAGCGCACGTGCATGCCCCCACTCGAGACGAGGACTGACTCCCCTGGGGAGACTCCAGAAGTACCCCAAGATCCATGTCAGCACTGGAGTGGAATCCTCAGGTTCCGGCACTGACTCCACACAAGGCCTTAGGCCCCGGCATTGACGGGAGAGGAATCCCGAGAGGCCCAATAGCAACTCGCATGGGGACTGGCCTTTCCTGAGGCCACCAGAGCGGGTACCTGAGGTCCCCGTCGTAAGTTGAGAGCACCTGCCGCAACTCGAAAAACTCCAGGAGGTTCTCCCCTCCAGGCGAGATGAGGCCCATTTCCGCTGAGGCATCTCAAGGGTAATCACACCTAAACTCTGGAACTTCCAAAGGGTCCTTCACACCCTTGCTGCAACTCAAGAAGTTCCCCGACATACTCGTCTCCACACGAGAGGAAGCACTATAGTCCCGCCCAAATCCAGAGGAGCCCAGTTTCCGCCTCATAGCTCGAGAGGAGGGATCCTTTCCCTGCGTGTTCTGGAAAGAATTCCCGGCATTCCCTTCGCATCTCAAGAAGAGGCGCTCTCCACTGGAAAGGCAAGAGGAACTCCAGTGTCGTGCCACCATTCCCAGGGTCCCCCAGATGTCTCAGTCCATTCGAGGGAAACCTGTTTTCCCTGCACTGCCTCGACTTTCAAGCCGAGGATTGACTCACACCACGGTGGCACGTGGGTCAGCCCTGTGGGAAAGCCTCGTGGGAAAGCTACGAGGGGAAGCCACAGATCCCTTGATCCACTCGAAGGGAAGCGTGACACTGCTGCTACAGCTCGGGAGGAAAGCGCACGTGCATGCCCCCACTCGAGACGAGGACTGACCCCCCTGGGGAGACTCCAGAAGTACCCCAAGATCCATGTCAGCACTGGAGAGGAATCCTCATGTTCCGGTACCGACTCCACACGATCTTTGGCCCCGGCATCGACGGGAGAGGAATTCCGAGAGGCCCCCGAGCAACTCGCATGGGGACTGGCCTTTCCTGAGGCCACCAGAGCAGGTCCCTGAGGTCCCCGTCGTAAGACGAGAGCACCTGCCGAAACTCGAGAAAATCCAGGAGGTTCTCCCCTCCAGGCGAGATGAGGCCCATTTCCGCTGAGGCGTCTCGAGGTTAATCACATCTAACATCTGGAATTTCCAAAGGGTCCTTCACACCCTTGCTGCAACTCAAGAAGTTCCCCGACATAGCCGTCTCCACTCGAGACGAAGCACGAGAGTCCTGCCCACATCCAGAGGAACCCGTTTCCGCCTCCTAACTCGAGAGGAGGGATCCTTTCCCTGCGTGGTCGGGAAAGAATTCCCGGCGTTCCCGTCGCATCTCAAGAGGAGGCGCTCTCCACAGGAAAGGCGAGAGGAACTCCAGGGTCGTGCCACCATTCCCAGAGTCCCCCAGATGTCTCAGTCCATTCCAGGGAAACCTGTTTTACCTGAACTGCCTCGACTTTCAAGCCTAGGATCGACTCACACCACGATGGCACGTGGGACAGCCCTGTGGGAAAGCCTCGTCGGAAAGCCTCTTGGGTAAGCCTCGAGGGAAAGCCACAGATTCCTTGATCCACGCAAAGGGAAGCGTGACACTGCTGCTACAGCTCGGGAGGAATGCGCACGTGCATGCCCCCACTCGAGATGAGGACTGACTCCCCTGGGGAGACTCCAGAAGTACCCCAAGATCCATGTCAGCACTGGAGAGGAATCCTCAGGTTCCGGCACCGACTCCACACAAGGTCTTAGGCCCCAGCATCGACGGGAGAGGAATCCCGAAAGGCCCCGAGCAACTCGCATGGGGACTGGCCTTTCCTGAGGCCACCAGATTGGGTCCCTGAGGTCCCCGTCGTAAGTCGAGAGCACCTGCCTCAATTCGAGAAAATCCAGGAGGTTCTCACCTCCAGGCGAGATGAGGCCCATTTCCGCTGAGGTGTCTCGAGGCTAATCACACCTAACCTCTGGAACTTCCAAAGGGTCCTTCACACCCTTGCTGCATCTCAAGAAGTTCCCCGACATACCCGTCTCCACTCGAGAGGAAGCACGAGAGTCCCGCCCACATCCAGAGGAGCGCCGTTTCCGCCTCTTAGCTCGAGAGGGGGGATCTATTCCCTGCGTGGCCGGGAAAGAATTCCCGACGTTCCCGTCGCATCTCAAGAGGAGGGGTTCTCCACAGGAAAGGCGAGAGGAACTCCAGGGTCGTGCCACCATTCACAGAGTCCCCCAGATGTCTCAGTCCATTCCAGGGAAACCTGTTTTCCCTGCACTGCCTCGACTTTTAAGCCGAGGATCGACTCACACCACGGTGGCACGTGGGACAGACCTGTGGGAAAGCCTCGTGGGTAAGCCTCGGGGGAAAGCCTCGAGGGAAAGCCACAGATTCCTTGATCCATTCGAAGGGAAGGGTGACACTGCTGCTACAGCTCCGGAGGAAAGCACACGTGCATGCCCCCACTCGAGACGAGGACTAACTCCCCTGGGGAGACTCCAGAAGTACCCCAAGGATCCATGTCAGCACTGGAGAGGAATGCTCAGGTTCCGGCACCGACTCCACAGAAGAACTTAGGCCCCGGCATCGACGGGAGAGGAATCCCGAGAGGCCCCGGAGCAACTCGAATGGGGACTGGCCTTTCCTGAGGCCACCAGAGCGGGTCCCTGAGGTCCCCGTCGTAAGTCGAGAGCACCTGCCGCAACTCGAGAAAATCCAGGAGGTCCTCCCCTCCAGCGAGATGAGGCCCATTTCCGCTGAGGCATCTCTAGGCTAATCACACCTAACGTCTAGAACTTCCAATGGGTCCTTCAGACCCTTGCTGCAACTCAAGAAGTTCACCGACATACCCGACTCCACTCCAGAGGAAGCAGTAGAATCCCACCCACATCCAGAGGAGCCCCTTTTCCGCCTCCTAGCTCGGGAGGAGGGATCCTTTCCCTGTGTGGTCGGCAAAGAATTCCCGGCCTTCCCGTTGCATCTCAAGAGGTGACGCTCTCCACAGAAAAGCGAGAGGAACTCCAGGGTCGTGCCACCATTCCCAGAGTCCCCCAGATGTCTCAGTCCATTCCAGGGAAACCTGTTTTCCCTGCACTGCCTCGACGTGCAAGGCGAGGATTGACAAACACCACGGTGGCACGTGGGACAGCCCTGTCGGAAAGCCTCATGGGAAAGCCTCGTGGGAAAGCCTCGAGGGAAAGCCACAGATCCCTTGATCCACGCGAATTGAAGCGTGACACTGCTGCTACAGCTCGGCAGGAAAGCGCACGTGCATGTCCCCCGCTCGGAGACGAGGACTGACTGCCCTGGGGAGACTCCAGAAGTACCCCAAGATCCATGTCAGCACTGGAGAGGAATCTTCAGGTTCCGGCACTGACTCCACACAAGGTCTTAGGCCCTAGCATGGACGGGAGAGGAATCCCGAGAGGCCCCCGAGCAAGTCGAATTGGGACTGGCCATTCGTGAGGCCACCAGAGCGGGTCCCTGGTGGTCCCCGTCGTAAGTCGAGAGCACCTGCCGCAACTGGAGAAAAACCAGGGGGTTCTCCCCTCCAGGCGGGATGAGGCCCATTTCCACTGAGGCGTCTAGAGGCTAATCACATCTAACATCTGGAACTTCCAAGGGGTCCTTCACACCCTTGCTGCAACTCAAGAAGTTCCCCAACATACCGTGCTCCACTCGAGAGGAAGCACGAGAGTTCCCCCCACATCCAGAGGAGCCCCGTTTCCGCCTCCTAGCTCGAGAAGAGGTATCCTTGTCCTGCGTGGTCGGGAAAGAATTCCGGGCTTTGCCTTCGCATCTCAAGAGGAGGCGCTCTCCACAGCAAAGGCGAGAGGAACTCGAGGGTCGTGCCACCATTCACAGAGTCCCCCAGATGTCTCAGTCCATTCCAGGGAAACCTGTTTTCCCTGCACTGCCTCGACTTTCAAGCCGAGGATCCATGCACACCACGGTGGCACCTGGGCCAGCCCTGTGGGAAAGACTCGTGGGAAAGCCTCGAGGGAAAGCCACAGATCCCTTGATCCACGCGAAGGTTAGCGTGCCTCTGCTGCTACAGCTTGAGAGGAAAGCACACGTGATTTCCCCCACTGGAGACGAGGACTGACTCCGCTGGGGAGACACCAGAAGTACCCCAAGATCCATGTCAGCACTGGAGAGGAATCCTCAGGTTCCGGCATCAACTCCACACAAGGTTTGAGGCCCCGGCATCGACGGGAGAGGAATCCCGAGAGGCCCAATAGCAACTCGAATGGGGACCGGCCTTTCCTGAGGCCACCAGAGTGGGTCCCTGAGGTCCCCGTCGTAAGGTGAGAGCACCTGCCGCAACTCGAGAAAATCCAGGAGGTTCTCCTCTCCAGGCGAGATGAGGCCCGTTTCCGCTGAGGCGTCACCAGGCTAATCACACCTAAGCTCTGGAACTTCCAAAGGGTCTTTCACACCCTTGCTGCAACTCAAGAAGTTCCCCAACATACCCGTCTCCACTCGAGAGGGAGCACGAGAGTCCCGCCCACATCCAGAGGAGCCCCGTTTCCGCCTCCTAGCTCAAGAGGAGGGATCCTTTCCCTGCGTGGTCGGAAAGAATTCCCGGCGTTCCCGTCGCATCTCAAGAGGTGGCGCTCTCCACAGGAAAGGCGAGAGGAACTCCAGGGTCCTGCTACCATTCCCAGTGTCCCCCAGATATCCCAGTCCATTCCAGGGAAACCTGTTTTCCCTGCAATGCCTCGACTTTCAAGCCGAGGATCGACTCACACCACGGTGGCACGTGGGACAGCCCTGTGGGAAAGCCTCTAGGGAAAGCCTCGTGGGAAAGCCTCGAGGGAAAGCCACAGATCCCTTGATCCACTTGAAGGGAAGCGTGACTCTGCTGCTAGAGCTCGGGAGGAAAGCGCACGTCCATGCCCCGACTCGAGACGAGGACTGACTCCCCTAGGGAGACTCCAGAAGTACCCGAAGATCCATGTCGGCACTGGAGAGGAATCCTCAGGTTCCGGCACCCACTCCACACAATGTCTTAGGCCCCGGCATCGACGGGAGAGGAATCCCTAGACGCCCCCGAGCAACTCGCATGGGGACTGGCCTTTCCTGAGGCCACCACAGCGGGTCCCTGAGGTCCCCGTCGTACGTCGAGAGCACCTGCCGCAACTCGAGAATATCCAGGAGGTTCTCCTCCAGGCAAGATGAGGCCCATTTGCGCTGAAGCGTCGAGGCTAATCACATCTAACATCTTGAACTTCCAAAGGGTCCTTCACACCCTTCCTGCAACTCAAGAATTTCCCCGACATACCCGTCCCCACTCGAGAGGAAGCACGAGAGTCCCACCCACATCCAGAGGAGACCCATTTCCGCCTCCTAGCTCGAGAGGAGGGATCCTTTCCCTGCGTGGTCGGGAAAGAATTTCTGGCGTTCCCGTCGCATCTCAAGAGGAGACGCTCTCCACAGGAAAGGCGAGAGGAACTCCAGGGTCGTGTCACCAATCCCAGAGTCCCCCAGATGTCTCAGTCCATTCCAGGGAAAGCTGTTTTTCCTGCACTGCCTCGACTTTCAAGCAGAGGATCGACTCACGCCACAGTGATACGTGGGACAGCCCTGTGGGAAAGCCTCGAGGGAAAGCCACAGATCCCTTGATCCACGCGAAGGGAAGCATGACACTGCTGCTACAGCTCGGGAGGAAAGTGCACGTGCAAGCCCCCACTCGAGACGAGGACTGACTCCCCTTTGGAGACTCCACAAGTACCCCAAGATCCATCTCGGCACTGGAGAGGTATTCTCAGGTTACGGCACAGACTCCACACAAGGTCTTAGGCCCCGGCATCGACGGGAGAGGAATCCCGAGAGACCCCCGAGCAACTCGCATGGGGACAGGCCTTTCCTGAGGCCACCAGAGCGTTTCCCCGAGGTCCCCGTCGTAAGTCGAGAGCACCTGACCGCAACTCGAGAAAATCCAGGAGGTTCTCCCCTCCAGGAGAGATGAGGCCCATTTCCGTTGAGGCGTCTCGAGGCTAATCACACCTAACCTCTGGAACTTCCAAAGGGTCCTTCACACCCTTGCTTCAACTCAAGAAGTTCCCCAACATACCCGTCTCCACTCGAGAGGAAGCACGAGAGTCCCGCCCACATCCAGAGGAGCCCCGTTGCCGCCTCCTAGCTAGAGAGGCAGGGATCCTTTCCCTGTGTGGTCGGGAAAGAATTCCCGGCATTCCCGTCGCATCTCAAGAGGAGACGCTCACCGCAGGAAAGGCGAGAGGAACTCCAGGGTCGTGCCACTATTCCCAGGGTCCCCCAGATATCTCAGTCCATTCCAGGGAAACCTGTTTTCCCTGCACTGCCTCGACTTTCAAGCCGAGCATCCACGCACACCACGGTGGCACGTGGGACGGCCCTGTGGGAAAGACTCGTGGGAAAGCCACCAGATCCCTTGATCCACGCGAATGGAAGCGTGACTCTGCTGCTACAGCTCGAGAGGAAAGCGCACGTGATTGCCCCCACTGGAGACGAGGACTGACTCCCCTGGGGAGACACCAGAAGTCCCCCAAGATCCATGTCAGCACTGGAGAGGAATCCTCAGGTTCCGCCATCAACTCCACACAAGGTCTTAGGCCCCGGCATCGACGGGAGAGGAATCCCGAGAGGACAAATAGCAACTCGCATGGGAACCGGCCTCTCCTGAGGCCACCAGAGCGGGTCCCTGAGGTCCCCGTCGTAAGGTGAGAGCACCTGCCGCAACTCGAGAAAATCCAGGAGGTTCTCCCATCCAGGAGAGATGAGGCCCATTTCCGCTCAGACGTCTCGAGGCTAATCACATCTAACCTCTGGATCTTCAAAAGGGTACTTCACAACCCTTGCTGCAACTCAAGAGTTCCCCGAAATACCCGTCTCCACTCGAGAGGAAGCACGAGAGTCCCGCCCACATCCAGAGGAGTCCCGTTTACGCCTCATAGCTCGAGAGGAGGGATCCTTTCCCTGCGTGGTCGGGAAAGAATTCCCGGTGTTCCGTCGCATCTCAACAGGAGGCGCTCTCCACAGGAAAGGCGAGAGGAACTCCAGGGTCGTGCCACCATTCCCAGAGTCCCCCAGATGTCTCAGTCCATTCCAGGGAAACCTGTTTTCCCTGCACTGTCTCGACTTTCAAGCCGAGGATCGACTCTTACCACGGTGGTACGTGGGACAGCCCTGTCGGAAAGCCTCGTGGGAAAGCCTCCTTGGGAAAGCCTCGAGGGAAAGCCACAGATCCCTTTATCCAAGCGAAGGGAAGCGCGACACTGCTGCTACAGCTCGGGAGCAATGCGCACGTGTATACCCCCACTCGAGACAAGGACTTACTCCACTGAGGAGACTCCAGAAGTACCCCAAGATACATGTCAGCACTGGAGAGGAATGCTCAGGTTCCAGCACCGACTCCACACAATATCATAGGCCCCAGCATCGAAGGGAGAGGAATCCCGAGAGGACCCCGAGCAACTCGCATGGGGACTGGCCTTTCCTGAGGCCACCAGAGCGGGTCCCTGAGGTCCCCGTCGCAAGTCGAGAGGACCTGCCGCAACTCGAGAAAATCCAGGAAGTTCTCCCTTCCAGGCGAGATGAGGCCCATTTTTGCTGAGGCGTCTGTAGGCTAAACACATCTAACCTCTGGCAACTTCCAAAGGGTCCTTCCCACCCTTGCTGCAACTCAAGAAGTTCCCCGACATTCCCGTCTCCACTCGAGAGGAAGCACGAGAGTCCCGCCCTAATCCAGAGGAGCCCCGTTTCCGCCCCCTAGCTCGAGAGGAGGGATCCTTTCCCTGCGTGGTCGCGATAGGAATTTGTGGCGTTCCCATCGCATCTCAAGAGGAGGCGCTCTCCACAGGAAAGGCGAGAGGAACTCCAGGGTCGTGCCACCATTCCCAGAGTCCCCCAGATGTCTCAGTCCATTCCAGGGAAACCTGTTTTCCCTGCACTGCCTCGACTTTCAAGCCGAGGATCGACTCACACCACGGTGGCACGTGGGACAGCCCTGTGGAAAGCCTCGTGGGAAAGCCTCGTCGGAAAACCTCGTGGGAAAGCCTCGTGGGAAAGCCTCGAGGGAAAGCCGCTGATCCCTGTGATCCACACGAAGGGTAAGCGATGGACAATGCTGTTCTTGCACTTCAGGTGAGGAAACGCGCACGCTGCATGTCCCCACTCGTGGACCAGGGTACTGACTGCCCCTGTTGTATGATTCCAGACAGCTACCCCCAAGATCCATGTCAGCCACTTGGTAGAGCGAATCCTCAGGTTTTCTCTAGTGGACGCGCCGACTGCCACACAACT
>NW_017215344.1:0-13974 GCF_001704415.2 Capra hircus
CTCCAAACAGCTGTTCTCTCATGTTTCCTCTGCCAGGAGGGAGCCTAGTGAGCCCAGGTCTGTCTGGAACGTTCTTGGATCCTGCGGGAAATCATCCTGGGAGCCCACCTGGATACCAGTCGTAGGGGCTAAAATTCGCATTTTCCTTCCTTGGGAGCCCACCTGGATACAGTCGTAGGGGCTAAAATTCGCATTTTCCTTCCTTGGAGCCCTAACGCAGTACAGCCTAGCAACTGCTTGAAAATCCATCCTGTTGCTGTTTTCTTCCTCTGACAGAGCGAGCTTTGCTCCCCATTTGGGATTTCAGAAGCAAGGTGGTGGCCTGCAACTCCTTGCCTGGGGTCCATTGGAGGTGCAAGGTGCCCTCGACCAGGTGACCCAGCATGACACCTGGGCCCCCTCAGACACACTCCCGCAGCCTGCTTCCCCATGGGCAGGACTGCTCTCACCTAGGAATGTGTTTGCAAGGCCAGGAAACTGCAGGAGACACAAGACCCTGATTCTGGCATTGAGTCTGTTGGAACAGGCCTGCAGGTCTTCTGTCTAACAAGCCAAACACTTGCTGCAAGATACAGGCCTGAAAACACACTCTTGGGCTGCCTTTCCTTCCTCCAAGGAAGAGAGTTTTCTCAGACTCCTGTGGGGCTGAGAGCACACAGGGCTGAAAAGCACTTGCTGGGAGATTTCTTTTTCATTGGCCATGGCCCTGAGGGCCCTGTGCTCAGGGGAGGGCTCCCTCCCTCCCAGGGGAAAGTCAAAGGAAGCTCCAAACGGCTGTTCAATCATGTTTTGAGAGAGTCATTGCCAAGGCAGGTTTCTAAGAAGTTCAAGGGTCCCCAAGGAGAGGGGTCTAGAATTCTCAAGGAGGAAGAAAGGACAAACTGTTTCCCCTCTACATTCCTTAGGATTATATAACAATCATGCATCCTTCTTGAGGACGGTCTCTGGAAAAAACCTCTGGCTAATCCTGTTATCTTAAAATGTCAATTATGGGAGTAGGTCTAGTGAGTCTTTACAACCTCCAGACATTCTTTTGTTCGTTGTCATAACTTATTGGAGAGTATATAACTCCATTACCAACACTAGCAAGGGGGTACGCTTTCTGCCCCTTGTGATGTCTCTGTCAGAAGCTTTCTCTATCTCCTTTCTCCTTTAATAAAACTCTATTGCACAAAAGCTCTGAGCAATCAAGCCTCGTCTTGGGCCCTGGATTGAATTCTTCTCCTCCATAAGCCAAGAATCCCAGCATCTTTTCGTGGTTCAGCAACAATATTTCATTTCCTCTGCAGAGAGAGAGCTAGTGAGCTTAGGTCTGTCTGGAACATTCTTGATCCTGTGGGGAAAATATCCTGTGCACACATCTGGATACTGGGCCTAGAGGCCAAAATTTGCATTTCTTTCCCGGGGAGCCCTAACGTGGTGTGACTTAGCAACTGCTTGAAAATCCATCCCATTGCTGTTTTCCTCCTTCTGACAGAGCTAGCTTTGTTCCCTGCTTTGGGATGTCTCAACCGAAGGGCCGTCCATAGCTACTCGCCTGGGGCCCATTGGATGTGCAAGGTGCCCTCGACTAGGTGACCCTAGCATGGCACTCAGCCCGCTCAGACACACTCCCGAGGCTTCTTTCTCATGGGAAGCACTGCTCCAACCTAGGAATGTGTCTGCAATGCTTGGAAAGTGCAGTGAGACACACAGCCCTGACTCTGCAATTGAGGCCCTCAGAGCAAGCCTGCAGCTCTGATGTCTGAGAAGCAAAACACTTGCTGCAAAGAGAGGCCTGAAAACACACTCTCTGTGGATGACTTTCCTTCCTCTAAGGAAGATAGTTTTCCCAGTCTCCTGCTTCCTGAATGTCACACAGCTGGAATGCGCTTGCTTGGAGGTCGTGATTCAGTGGCAATGACCCCTGAGGCCCTTTGCCCAGGGAGGGCTCCCACACTCACAGGCAAATCAAAGCAACTTCCAAGTGAGTCAGCTCTTCACATCAAATGCCACAGTATTGGAGTTTCAGGTTCAGTATTAGTCCTTCCAATGTATATTCAGACCTGATTTCCTTTAGGATGGAGTGGTTGCGTCTCCTTGTAATCTAAGCGACCTACAAGCATCTTCTCCAACACCACAGTTCAAAAGCATCCAATTTTCAGCTGTCACTTTCTTTATAGTACATCTTTCATATCCATCCATGACATATGGAAAAACCATAGCCTTGACTGGATGGATCTTTGTTGGCAAAGCAACGTCTCGGCTTTTTAATATGCTGTCTAGTTTGGTCATCACTTTTCTTCCAAGTCATAAATATGTTTTAAGTTCATGGAGGCAGCCATCACCTGCAGTGATTTCCAAGCCCCCAAAATAGTCTGCTGCTGTTTCCAATGTTTTCCCATCTATTTGCCATGAAGTGATGAGACTGGATGCAATGATTTTTTTTTGAATGCTGAGCTTTAAGCTAACTTTTTCACTCTCCTCTTTCACTTTCATCAGGAGACTCTTTAGTTCTTATACACTTTCTGCCATAAGGGTGGTGTCGTCTGCATATCTGAGATTCTTGATATTTCTCCCAGCAATCTGGATTCCAGCGTGTGCTTCCTCCAGCCCAGTGTTTCTCATGATGTACTCTGCATATAAGTTAAATAAGCAGGCTGACAATATACAGCCTTGACATATTCCTTTTCCTATTTAGAACCAGTCTGTTGTTCCATGTCCAGTTCGAACTGTTTCTTCCTGACCTGCATACAGGTTTCTCAAGAGACAGGTCAGGTGGTCTGGTATTCCCATCTCTTTCAGAATTTTTCCCAGTTTATTGTGATCCACACAGTCAAAGGCTTTGGCATAGTCAATAAAGCAGAAATAGATGTCTTTTTTTCTGGAACTCTCTTGCTTTTTCAATGATCCAGTGGATGTTGGCAGTTTGATCTCTGGTTTCTCTGCATTTTTTTAAATCCCTCTTGAACATTTGGAAGTTCACAGTTCATGTGAACTTGGAGAATTTTGAGCATTACTTTACTAGTGTGTGAGATGAGTGCAATTGTGCAGCAGCTTGAATATTCTTTGTCATTGCCTTTCTTTGGGATTGGAATGAAAACTGACCTAATGACTAGGTGTTTTCAATTGCATATGCTGAAAGAACTGGCTGTGCAGTTTTGAAGAAAAAAAAATCATTTTAACCCATTTTCTCTGAAGTGCAAGGCATATCATGGCCATCCCTGAATCATAAAGTCACCTTTTCTTTATGTAGTCATAGTTTCATGCCTAAATTATAGGCCAACTCATGCTCAAATGGACTCTGATGTCAGGGGCAGATCAACTAATAAAAAGCTTGGATTGTCCCTCTGGAGGAAAGTGAGATCTTGGTCCCACAAGAAGAATCTGAAGGGTTAAGGGAACTTGCAAGAGTGGGGAAAGCTTAGTCCATCCTACATGTACCAAAATCTTAAATAAGGCTTATTTACTTTACCGAAGTAAAAAAACAGATGATGAAAACAATTATAAATCAATGAAAGGTAAAGAAACTCATAGTCTGTTATCAAAAATTGCATTCTAAGAAAACTTTGTGCTCTTAACCTAGAGAGGAGACTAAATTCCATCTGGTACCAGCTTACCAGAAGACAAACAAACAAACAAACAAATTATCGGTAAGCTTAAAAAAGTATATTCCATATATCTTGAAGTAGCAGTATTTCTGCAAAGGCATCAGTGTGAAACCATAGAGGACATGGTTAAAACCTGATTAAATAGAAATTGACAATGTAATCTGGTCACTGCTGCGACTTGAAATGCTTTAATATGATAACTGGAATTATAACTGACAGCATTTGACCAGGACATATCAGATTTTCACGGATGTCACATAATTTCTAGGATATCTATATTAGGAACTGAAGGAATCTTTGAACCTAGGAAAGAAAACAACAGTCTCAAAGGCCCTTGCTGAATCATCTATCAGCAAGGAATGTCTTTGCAAGGATCGCAAAGTGAAGGGAAAATACACCGACCTGCCTCTGCAACTTCGGTCCTCTGAGCAGATCTGGAGGTCTCCCTTTGTATAAGCTAACCTGTTCCTTCCAAATGGAGGTTTGCAACACAAAACAAGTGGCCGCCTATTCTTCCCCGAAGGAGGCTCTCTTTCCCCACATCCTGCGAACTCCCTTTCCCAGCCTCCTGGAAAAGCGCTTCTTGCAGTTCCTTTCAGAAAATCCTATGGACGGAGAAGCCTGGTAGGCTGCAGTCCGTGGGGTCGCTGAGGGTCAGACACGACTGAGCGACTGCACTTTCATTTTCACTTTCATGCATTGGAGAAGGCAATGGCAACCCACTTACTGTTCTTGAGAGAATCCCAGGGACGGGGGAGCCTAGTGGGCTACCGTCTATGGCGTCGCACAGAGTCGAACACGACTGAAGCAACTTAACAGCAGCAGCAGCAGCAGTTCCTTTCTTAGGGGCAGTTATCCCTGAGATTGGGACCTGGAAAGGCAGAGCCACCTCCACACACACGTCTTTTTGTCTCCTTTCCTCTGGAGGAGAGCTCTAGTGAGCCTAGGTCTGTCAGGAAAATTCTTGGCTTTGACAGGATCACACCCGGTGTGTGAACCTGCATACCTGACCTAGGGGCCACAGGGCACCTGTTTTGCTCGAGTGGGTCCTGGAGGGGTGCAGCATAGCAAGAGCTTAAAAATCCATCCAATTTGTCTTTTTTTTTTTTACCTCAGAGAGAACGAGTTTGCTCCACCTCCACCCTTTGGCAGTGTGGAGGGAAGAGGGTACCACCCTCTCCCAAAGGGGACATAGGGCCTACCAGGAGAGAAAGGCCTTGAGGAGCTGAGCCCAGGTAGGCAGCCAGTGATGTCAAGCACACTCCCGCTGCTTGCTTCTTCATGGGCACTCCCCACGATCTGCTAGGAATGTCTTTGCAAGGATCTCAAAGGGAAGGGAAGATACATGGCCCTGTCTCTGGAACTTCAGTCCTCTGAGCAGATCTGGAGGTCTTGAGCTGTAAGCAAACCTGTTCCTTCCAAATAGAGGCTTGCAAACACACCCCCGGTGGTTGCCTCTTCTTCCCGAAGAAGTCTTTCCCCACATGCTGCGAACTCCCTGTCCCAACCTCCAAGAATAGCGCTTTTGCATTCCTTTCTTAGAGGCAGTTATCTCTGAGCCTGGGGGGCCGTAGGGAGTAGCCCCACACTCACAGGGAAAGGCAAAGACTCCTCCATACATCTCCTCTATCCCCTTTGCTCCGGAGGAGAGCTCTAGTGAGCCTAGGTCTTTCAGGTGCTTGGACAGGATCTCACCCTGTTTGTGAACCTGCATACCCAACCAGGGGCCACAGAGCACCTGTTTCAGTAAAGTGGGCCCTGAAAGGGTGCAGCCTAGCAAGAGCTTGAAAATCCATTCAATTGCTGTTTTTGTACCTCTGACAGAGCGAGCTTGGCTCCACCCTTTGGCAGTGAGGAGAAAAAGAGGCATGACACCCTCCCCAAGGGGACATGGGGCCTACTTCGAGAGGAAAGGCCCCTTGTGGAGATGAGGCCAGGAAGGCACACAGTCGTGTCAACACTCCCACTGCTTGCTTCTTCAGGGCTGCTATCAGCTAGGAAATGGGCAGGGCCCTGCTTCCAGAGCAAATCTCCCCCCGGGAAGAAGGTTCAAGGTCAAGTTCAAGTTCATGGTAAAGGTCAAGTTCAAGTTCAGGTTCAAGGTCAAGGTCAAGTTCAAGGTCAAGATCAAGTTCAAGTTTCAAGGTTCAAGGTCAAGTTCAAGGTCAAGTTCAAGGTTAAGGTTAAGTTCTAAGTCAAGTTCAAGGTCAAGGTCAAGGTCAAAAAGGGCAAGGCAAGGCCCAGCCCAAGGCCAAGGCAAGGGCAAGGGCAACGCCAAGGGCAAGGCCAAGGCCCAGGCCAAGGCAAAGGCCAAGGCCACCAAAGCGAAGCCCAAACCCCGTAACGCCTGACAAAAGGCAGAAGCCACTAGGCCCTGCGCAGAGGAAGCCACTAAAGGCAGCAAGGCCACAGAGCTCCCCGACTCCCATTCCCACAGGAAGATATGAGGATAAAGGGCCTCATCCCAGCACAGCACCTGCTCCCACCACCACCCAACCCCGGCCCCGCCCCCGCAGCACTCCCCCTGAAACAACACTGTCTTCCCAGAAAAGAGAACGGAGAAGCCATGCGTGTGCCAAAGGAGCAAGATGAACGAACGATGCCAGGCCCTCCGAATTTGGGCACACCTGACGCCTCGGAACCCCGGGCCTGGCCGATGGGTCCCGCCGTTCTCGGGTGGGAGGGGGGTCAACACGTTGGCCGAGAGCCCTTGCCCAGGCCACCTGCAAATCCCCTGAGATGTGATCCGACCACAGGGACCGAGGGCAAACGTACTGCTTGAGGTGCTGGAGGAGCCGGACGAAGCCATGGTGGGAGAGGCACACGGGCATGCTGCAGACTGCTGGCCGAGTGGGTGGGGACCCAGCAGCTCAGGACTCTGGAAAGCGGGAGGCGGCTCCGCCCCCATTGACGTCAATAAGGTTTGGGTGGGTAGATGGAGGGGCCGCCCCTGGCCTCTTTCCAAGCAGAGACCCTGGACGGAGTCCCGTGGAGTGAGTGGGCTTTTCCCGGGCACGGCTGTGCCCCGGACCGCCAAGATCCCCGTTGGGGTGGGCGGGCAGTTCGGGGGCTTTGGTTTGTGGCCCTCCCTCTCAGCGGGGGGTGGGATCAATCCCGGGTGGATCAATCAGGGGCCCTCAGCAGTGCCAAGGGAGCTCACCGCCCAGGAAACGCCCCTAGGTCCCTTTGAATTGGCCACCAACGCCCCCTTTCCCAGCCTGCCTTGCTCTGGGATTTCCCGCCTTTTCACATTCCACAGGTCCCTGGGCCTCGACTGTCCCCCTCTGGCTCCTCTGAGGCATTCTGGGACACCAGACGCTCTCTCCAGCGCCTCCACCTAGATCCCTCGCTGTCCTCGCCTCTGTTTCCCCCCTGCCCCTCCCCAACTCCTCCGTGGGCTCTTGGCGTCCATTCCCTACAGCAGTCCCAGAGTGCCACCCCCGAGGGCTTTGAGTTGCCTGGAGCCCAAGGCTCCGGACAGAGACCTGAGGGGCCAGCGTCTGGACTGGCAGCTAATGCCATTTGGGGCTTTTCTCACGTGGAGCCTGAGGCCCGAATATCCACGGGCAACCCCCAGCGCGAGTGCCCTGGAGATACCCGACCAAGGGGACAGTGTACCCCCTACTGTGGGGAAGGAGGTTCCTGTTTTCCCTGCACTGGTTCGACTTTCACGCCGAGGATCGATCACACCATGGTGGCAAGTGGAATAGCCCTGAGAGAAAGCCTCATGGGAAGACTCGAGGGAAAGCCACAGATCCCTTGATCCACGGGACGGGAAGCGAGACACTGCTGCTACCGCTCAGGAGGAAAGCGCACGTGCATGACCCCACTCGAGCCGAGGACTGACGCCACTTGGGAGACTCCAGAAGTACGCCAAGATAAATGTCAGCACTGGAGAGCAATCCTCAGGTTCCGGTCCGACTCCACACAAGGACTTAGGCCCCGGCATCGACAGGAGAGGAATCCTGAGAGGGCCCTAGCACCTCGCATGGGGACTGGCCTTTCCTGAGGTCACCAGAGCGGGTCCCTGAGGTCTCTGTCGAAACTCGAGAGCACCTGCCGCAACTGGAGAAAATCCAGGAGGTTCTCCCTCCAGGCGAGATGAGGCCCATTTCCGCTCAGGCGTCTCGAGGCTAATCACAACTAACCTCTGGAACTTCCAAAGGGTCCTTCACACCCTTGCTGCAAGTCAAGAAGTTCTCCGACATACCCATCTCCACTCGAGAGGAAGGACGAGGGTCCCGCCCACATCCAGAGGAGCCCCGTTTCTGCCTCCTAGCTCGAGAGGAGGGATCCTTTTCCTGCGTGGTCGGTCAAGTATTCCCGGCGTTCCGGTTGCATCTCAAGAGGAGGCGCTCTCCACAGGAAAGGCGAGAGGAACTCCAGGGTCGTGCCACCATTCCCAGAGTCCCAAAGATGTCTCAGTTAATTCCAATGAAAACTGTTTTCCCTGCACTGCCTCGACTTTCAAGCCGAGGATCGACTCACACCACGCTGGTACGTGGGACAGCCCTGTGGGAAAGCCTCGTGGGAAAGCCTCTTGGGAAAGCCTCGAGAGAAAGCCACAGATTCCTTGATCCACGCGAAGGGAAATGTGACACTGCTGCTACAGCTCGGGAGGAAAGTGCACGTGCATGCCCCACTCGAGACGAGGACTGACACCCCTGGGGAGACTCCAGAAGTACCCCAAGATCCATGTCAGCACTGGAGAGGAATCCTCATGTTCCGGAAACGAATCCACACAAGGTCTTAGGAACCGGCTTCGACAGGAGAGGAATCCTGAGAGGCCCCGAGCAACTCGCATGGGGTCTGGCCTTTCCTGAGGCCACCAGAGCGGGTCCCTGAGGTCCCCGACGTCAGTCGAGAGCACCTGCCGCAACTCGAGAAAATCCAGGAGGTTCTCCCCTCCAGGCGAGATGAGGCCCATTTCCGCTGAGGCGTCTGGAGGCTAATCACACCTAACCTCTGGAACTTCCAAAGGGTCCTTCACCTCCTTGCTGCAACTTAAGAAGTTCCCCGACATACCCGTCTCCACTCGAGAGGAAGCACGGGAGTCCCGCCCACATCCAGAGGAGCCCATGTCCGCCTCCTAGCTCGAGAGGAGGGATCCTTTCCCTGCGTGGTCGGGAAAGAATTCCCGGCCTTCCCGTCGCAATTCAAGAGGAGGCGCTCTCCACAGAAAAAGCGAGAGGAACTCCAGGGTCGTGCCACCATTCCCAGAATCCCCCAGATGTCTCATTCCATTCCAGGGAAACCTGTTTTCCCTGCACTGCCTCGACTTTCAAGCCGAGGATCGACTCACACCACGGTGGCACGTGGGACAGCCCTGTGGGAAAGCCTCGTGGGAAAGCCTCGTGGGAAAGCCTTGAGGGGAAATCCACAGATCCCTTGATCCACTCGACAGGAAGAATCAAACTGCTGCTACAGCTCGGGAGGAAAGCGCACGTGCATGCATGCCCCCACTCGAGACGAGTACTGACTCCCCTGGGGAGACACCAGAAGTACCCCAAGATCCATGTCAGCACTTGAGAGGAATCCTCAGGTTCCGGCAGCGACTCCTCACAAGGTCTTAGGCCCCGACATTGACAGGAGAGGAATCCCGAGAGGCCCCGAGCAACTCGCATGGGCAGAGACCTTTCCTGAGGCCACCAGAGCGGGTCCCTGAGGTCCCCGTCGTAAGTCGAGAGCACCTGCCGCAACTCGAGAAAATCCAGGAGGTTCTCCCCTCCAGGCGAGATGAGGCCCATTTCCGCTGAGGCGTCTCGAGGCTAATCACACCTAAGCTCTGGAACTTTCAAAGGGTCCTTCACACCCTTGCTGCAACTCAAGAAGTTCCCCCACATACCGTCTCCACTCCAGAGGAAGCACGAGAGTCCCGCCCACATCCAGAGGAGCACCGTTTCCGCCTCCTAGCTTGAGAGGAGGGATCCTTTCCCTGCGTGATCGGGAAAAATTTCCCGGCGTTCCCGTCGCATCCCAAGAGGAGGCGCTCTCCACAGGAAAGGCGAGAGGAATTCCAGGGTCGTGACACCATTGCCAGAGTCCCACAGATGTCTCCGTGCATTCAAGGGAAACCTGTTTTCCCTACACTGCCTCGGCTTTCAAGCCGAGGATCGACTCACACCACGGTAGCACGTGGGACAGCCCTGTGGGAAAGCCTCGTGGGAAAGCCTCTTGGGTGGGAAAGCCTCGAGGGAAAGCCACAGATCCCTTGATCCACTGCGAAGGGAAGAATGACACTGCTGCCTACAGCTCGGGCAGGAAAGCGCAACGTGCATGCCCCCACTCGGACGAGGTACTGACTCCCCTGGGGAGACTACCTAGAAGTACCCCTAAGATCCATGTCAGCACTGGAGAGGAATCCTCAGATTCCGGCAACGACTCCACACAAGGACTTAGGCCCGCATCAACGGAGAGGAATCCTAAGAGGCCCCCGAGCAACTCGCATGGGGACTGGACCTTCCCTGAGGCCACCAGAGCGGGTCCCTGTGGTCCCCGTCCTAACGTGGAAAGCACCTGCCGCAACTCGAGAAAATCCAGGAGGTTCTCCCCTCCAGTCGAGATGAGGCCCATTTCCGCTGAGGCGTCTCGAGGCTAATCACACCTAACCTCTGGAACTTCCAAAGGGTACTTCACACCCTTACTGCAACTCAAGAAGTTCCCCGACATACCCGTCTTCCACTCCGAGAGGAAAGCACGAGAGTCCCGCCCACATCCAGAGGAGCCCCGTTTCCGCCTCATAGCTCGAGAGGATTGATTCCTTTCCCCTGTGTCGTCCGGGAAAGGATTCCTGGCATTCCCTGCGCATCTGAACAGGAGGCGTTCTCCACAGGAAAGGCCGAGAGGAAATCCAGGGTCGTGCACACCATTCCCAGAGTCCCCACAGATGTCTCAGTCCTCTGCATGGGAAACCTGTTTTCCCTGCACTGCCTCCAACTTTCAAGGCCGAGGATCGACTCACACCACGGTGGCACGTGGGACAGCCTTGTGGGAAAGCCTCGTGGGAAAGCCTCGGAGGCAAAGCCAAAGATCCCTTGATCCACGCGAAGGGAAGCGCGACACTGCTGCTACAGCTCGGGAGGAATGCACACGTGCATGCCCCCACTCGGGACGAGGACTGACTCCCCTGGGGATTCTCCAGAATACACCAAGATCCATGTCAGTACTGGGAGAGGAATCCTCAAGTTCCGTCACCCACTCCACACAAGATCTTAAGCCCCGGCATCGACGGGAGAAGAATCCCGAGAGGCCCCCAAGCAACTCGCATCGGGACTGGCCTTTCCTGAGGCCACCAGAGCGGGTCCCTGAGGTCGCCGTCGTAAGTCGACAGCACCTACCGCATCTCGATAAAATCCAGGAGGTTCTCCCCTCCAGGCGAGATGAGTCCCATTTGTGCTGAGGCGTCTCGAGGCTAATCAGAACCAAACCTCTGGAACTTCCAAAGGGTCCTTCACAACCTTTCTGCAACTCAAGAAGTTGCCCAACATACCCCGTCTCCACTCGAGAGGAAGCACGAGAGTCCCGCCGACATCCAGAGGAGCCCCGTTTCCGCCTCCTAGCTCGAGAGGAGGGATCCTTTCCCTGCGTGTTCGGCAAAGAATTCCAGGGGTTCCAGTCGCATCTCAAGAGGAGGCGCTCTCCACAGGAAAGGCGAGAGGAACTCCAGGGTCGTTCCACCATTCCAAGAGTCCCCCAGATGTCTCAGTCCTTTCCAGAGGAACTTGTTTACCCTGCACTGCCTCGACGTTCACGCGGAGGACCGACTCACACGATGGTGGCACGTGGGACAGCCCTGTGGGAAAGCCTCGTGGGAAAGCCTCGTGGGAAAGCCTCGAGGGAAAACAAGAAACCCCTTGATCAACCCAACGGGAAAATTGACTCTGCTCCTAATGCTCGGGAGAAAAGCGCACGTGCATGCCCACATTGGAGACGAAGATGACTCCCCTGTGGAGACTCCAGTAGTACCCAAGATCCATGTCAGCACTGGAGAGGAAACCTCAGGTTCGGGCACCGATTCCAAAAAAGGTCTTAGGCCCGGTCATCGACCGGGAGAGGAATCCCGAGAGGCCCTTAGCAACTCGCAAGTCGACTGCATTACCTGAGCGGACCAGAGCGGGTTACATAAGTCCCGGTCGTAACTGGAGAGCACCTGCTGAAACTCAAGAAAACCCAGGAGGTTCTCCCCTGCAGTCGAGATGAGGCCCATTTCCGCTGAGGCGTCTCGAGTCTAATCACACCTAACCTTTGAAACTTCCAAAGGTTCTTCACACCCTTGCTGCAACTCCAAGAAGATCCCCGACATACCTCTCTCCACTCGAGAGGAAGAACGAGAGTCACGCCCACATCCAGAGGAGCCCCGTTTCCGCCTCCTAGCTCGAGAGGAGGGATCCTTTCCCTGCATGGTCGGGAAAGAACTCCGGCGTTCCTGTCCTCAAGAGGAGGCGCTCTCCACAGGAAAGGCGAGAACTCCAGGGTCGTGCCACCATTCCAGAGTCCCCCAGATGTCTCAGTCCATTCCAGGGAAACCTGTTTTCCCTGCACTGCCTCGACTTTCAAGCCGAGGATCGACTCACACCACGGTGGCACGTGGGACAGCCCTGTGGGAAAGCCTCGTGGGAAAGCCTGGAAAGCCTCGAGGGAAAGCCACAGATCCCTTGATCCAAGCGAAGGGAAGCGTGACAGTTCTGCTACAGCTCGGGAGGAAAGCGAACGTGCATGCCCCACGCGAGACGAGGACTGACTCCCCTGGGGAGACTCCAGAAGTACCGCAAGATGCATGTCAGCACTGGAGAGGAATCCTCAGGTTCCGGCACCGACTCCACACAAGGTCTTAGGCCCCGGCGTCGAAGGGAGAGGAATCCCGAGAGGCCCCCGAGCAACTCGCATGGGGACTGGCCTTTCCTGAGGCCACCAGAGCGGGTCCCTGAGGTCCCCGTCGTAAGTCAAGAGCACCTGCCGCAACTCGAGAAAATCCAGGAGGTTCTCCCCTCCAGGCGAGATGAGACCCATTTCCACTCAGGTGTCTCGAGGCTAATCACACCTAACCCCTGGAACTTCCAAAGGGTCCTTCACACCCTTGCTACAACTCAAGAAGTTCCCCAACATATCTGACTCCACTCGAGAAGAAGCACGAGAGTCCCGCCCACATCCAGAGGAGCCCCGTTTCCGCCTCGTACCTCGCGGTCAGGTATCTTTTTCCTGTATGTTCCGGAAAGAATTCCAGGTGTTCCCGTCGCATCTCATGAGGAGGCGCTCTCCAAAGGAAAGGCGAGAGAAACTCCAGTGTTGTGCCATCATTCCAAGAGTCCCCCAGATATCTCAGTGTGCCGGGGTCCTGCCCCGCTGGATCCAGGGAATTCGACGGATGGACGGCGTTGACGTGGAAAGTCTTGTGTATTTATTAATGTAAGATGAGATTAAGAAATTATAGGGTAGTAAGAAGATTAACTGGAGGAAAAAGGCTGAATAGCTAGGTTTACGCGGAAGGCCAATAAAATTCCCGACAAGGAATTTTCTGGCGGATTCTGGGAATGGTGGCACGACCCTCGAGTTCCTCTTGCCTTTCCTGTGGAGAGCGCCTCCTCTTGAGATGCGCCGGGAACGCCGGGAATTCTTTCACGACCACACAGGGAAACGATCCCTCCTCTGGATCTATCAGGCGGAAACGGGGCTCCTCTGGATGTGGGCGGGACTCTCGTGCTTTCTCTCGAGTGGAGACGGGTATGTCGGGGAACTTCTTGAGTTGCAGCAAGGGTGTGAAGGACCCTTTGGAAGTTCCAGATGTTAGATGTGATTAGCCTCTAGACGCCTCAGCGGAAATGGGCCTCATCTCGCCTGGTGGGGAGAACCTCCTGGATTTTCTCGAGTTGCGGCAGGTGCTCTCGACTTACGACGGGGACCATAGGGATCCGCTATGGTGGCCTCAGGAAACGCCAGTCCACATGCGAGTTGCGGGAGCCTCTCGGGATTCCTCTCCCGTCGATGCTGGGGCCTAAGACCTTGTGAGGAATCGGTGCCGGAACCTGAGGATTCCTCTCCAGTGTTGACATGGATCTTGGGGTACTTCTGGAGTCTACCCAGGGGAGTCAGTCCTAGCCTCGAGTGGGGGCATGCACGTGCGCTTTCCTCCCGAGCTGTAGCAGCAGTGTCACTCTTCCCTTCGCGTGCATCAAGGGATCTGTGGCTTTCCCTCTCTTTCCCACGAGGCTTTCCCACAGGCTGTCCCACGTGCCACCGTGGTGTGAGTCGATCCTCGGCTTGAAAGTCGAGGCAGTGCAGGGAAAAACAGGTTTCCCTGGAATGGACTGAGACATCTGGGGGACTCTGGGAATGGTGAGGGACCTCTCGCCTTTCCTGTGGAGAGCGCCTCTCTTGAGATGGCGAC
>NW_017215345.1:0-13971 GCF_001704415.2 Capra hircus
GAAAGGAGGGGTCCTTTCCCTGCGTGGTCGGGAAAGAATTTCCGGCGTTCCCGTCGCATCTCAAGAGGAGCCGCTCACCACAGGAAAGGCGAGAGGAACTCCCGGGTCGTGCCACCATTCCCAGAGTCCCCCAGATGTCTCAGTCCATTCCAGGGAAAACTGTTTTCCCTGCACTGCCTCGACTTTCAAGCCGAAGATGCATTCACACCACGGTGGCACATGGGACAGCCCTGTGGGAAAGCCTCGTGGGAAAGCCTCGTGGGAAAGCGTCGAGGGAAAGCCACAGATCCCTTGATCCACGTGATGCGAAGCGTGACACTGCTGCTACAGCTCGGGAGGAAAGCGCACGTGCATGCCCCCACTCGAGACGAGGACTGACTTCCCTGGGGAGATTCCAGAAGTACCCCAAGATCCATGTCAGCACTGGAGAGGAATCCTCAGGTTCTGGTACCGAATCCACAAAAGGTCTTAGGCCCCCGGCATCGACGGGAGAGGAATACCGAGAGGCCCCCGAGCAAACTCCATGGGGACTGGCCTTTCCTGAGGCCACCAGAGCGGGTCCCTGAGGTACCCGTCTTAAGTCGAGAGCACATGCCGAAACTCGAGAAAATCCAGGAGGTTCTCCCCTCCAGGCGAGATGAGGCCCATTTCTGCTGAGGTGTCTAGAGTCTTATCACACCTAACCTCTGGAACAACCAAAGGGTCCTTCACACCCTTGATGCAATTCAAAAAGATCCCCGACATACCCGTCTCCACTCGAGAGGAAGCACGACAGTCCCGCCCACACCCAGAGGAGGCCCCGTTTCCGCCTCCTAGCTCGAGAGGAGGGATCCTTTCCCTGCGTGATCAGGAAAGAATTCCCGGCGTTTCCGTCACATCTCAAGGGGAGGTGCTCTCCACAGGAAAGGCGAGAGGAACTCCAGGGTGGTGCCACCATTCCCAGAGTCCCCCAGATGTCTCAGTCCATTCCAGGGAAACCTGTTTTCCCTGCACTGCCTCGACTTTCAATCCGAGGAACGACTCACACCACGGTGGCACGTGGGACAGCCCTGTGGGAATTCCTCATGAAAAAGCATCGTGGGAAAGCCTCCAGATAAAGCCACAGATCCCTGGATCCTCGCGAAGGGAAGCGTGACACTGCTGCTACAGCTCTGTAGGAAAGTGCACATACATGCCCCCAATAGAGATGAGGACTGACTCACCTGGGAGACTCCAGAAGTACCCCAAGAACCATGTAAGCACTGGAGAGTTATTCTCAGGTTCCGGCACCGACTCCACACAAGGTATAAGGCGCCAGCATCGACGGGAGAGGAATTCCGAGATGCCCCCAAACAACTCGAATGGGGACTGGCCTTTCCTGAGGAAACCAGAGCGGGTCCCTGAGGTCCACATCGTAAGTCGAGAGCACCTGCCGCAACTCGAAAAAATCCATGAGGTTCTCCCCTCCAAGGCGAGATGAGGCCCATTTCCGCTGAGGCGTCTCGAGGCTAATCACACCTAACCTCTGGAACTTCCAAAGGGTCCTTCACACTCTTGCCTGCAAGTCAAGAAGTTCCCCGACATACCCGTCTCCACTCGAGAGGAAGCATGAGAGTCCCGCCCACATCCAGAGGAGCCCGTTTCCGCTTCTAGCTCGAAAGGAGGGGTCCTTTCCCTGCGTGGTCGGGAAAGATTTCCCGGCGTTCCCGTAGCATCTCAAGAGGAGGCGCTCTCCACAGGAAAGGCGAGAGGGACTCCAGGGTCGTGCCACCATTCCCAGAGTCCCCCAGATTTCTCAGTCCATTCCAGGGAAACCTGTTTTCCCTGCACTGCCTCGACTTTCAAGCCGACGATCGACCTACACCACGGTGGCACGAGGGACAGCCCTGTGGGAAAGCCTCGAGGTAAAGCCTCGTGGGAAAGCCTCGAGGGAAAGCCACAGATCCCTTGATCCACGCAAAGGGAAGCGTGACACTGCGGCTACAGCTCGGGAGGAAAGCCCACGTGCATGCCCCCACTCGAGATGAGGACTCACTCCCCTGGGGAGACTCCAGAAGTCCCCCAAGACCCATGTCAGCACTGCAGAGGAATTCTCAGGTTCCCGCACCGACTCCACACAAGGTCTTAGGCCCCGGCATCGACGGGAGAGGAATCCCGAGAGGCCCCCGAGCAACACGCATGGGAACTGGCTTTTCCTGAGGCCACCAGAGCGCGTCCCTGAGGTCCCCGTCGTAAGTCGAGACCACCTGCCACAACTCGTGAAAATCCAGGAGGTTCTCCCCTCCAGGGGAGATGAGGACCATTTCCGCTGAGGCGTCTCGAGGCTAATCACACCTAACCTATGGAACTGCCAAAGGGTCCTTCACACCCTTTCCGCAACTCAAGAAGTTCCCGGACATACCCGTCTCCACTCGAGAGAAAGCACGAGAGTCCCTCCCTCATC
Organism: Capra hircus; assembly: GCF_001704415.2. NCBI lineage: Eukaryota > Metazoa > Chordata > Mammalia > Artiodactyla > Bovidae > Capra > Capra hircus. Next base: position 2,423 of record NW_017215345.1, read on the forward strand.
CAGAGGAGCCCCGTTTCCGCCTGCTAGCTCGAGAGGTGGAATCCTTTCCCTGCGTGATCGGCAAAGAATTCCAAGCGTTCCATCGCATCTCAAGAGGAGGCGCTCTCCACAGGAAAGGCGAGAGGAACTCCAGGGTCGTGCCACCATTCCCAGAGTCCCCCAAATGTCTCAGTCCATTCCAGGGAAACCTGTTTTCCCTGCACTGCCTCGACTTTCAAGCCGACGATCGAACTACACCACGGTGGCACGTGGGACAGCCCTCTGGGAAAGCCTCGAGGGAAAGCCACAGATCCATTGATCCACGCGAAGGGAAGCGTGACACTGCTGCTACAGCTCGGGAGGAAAGCGCACGTGCATGCCCCCATTCAAGACGAGGACTGACTCCCCTGGGGAGATTCCAGAAGTACACCACGAACCATGTCAGCACTGGACAGGAATCCTCCAGTTCCGGCACCGACTCCACACAAGGTCTTAGGCCCCGGCATCTAAGGGAGAGGAATCCCGAGAGGCCCCCGAGCAACTCGCATGGGCACTGGCCTTTCCTGAGGCCACCAGAACGGGTCCCTGAGGTCCCCGTCGTAAGTCAAGAGCACCTGCCGAAACTCCAAAAAATCCAGGAGGTTCTGCCCTGCAGGCGAGATGAGGACCATTTCCGCTGAGGCATCTCGAGGCTAATCACACCTAACCTCTGGAACTTCCAAAGGGTCCTTCACACCTTTGCTGCAACTCAAGAAGTTCCCCGACATACCCGTCTCCACACCAGAGGAAGCACGAGAGTCCCGCCCACATCCAGAGGAGCCCCTTTTCCGCCTCCTAGCTCGAGAGGAGGGATCCTTTCCCTGCGTGGTCGGGAAAGAATTCCCGGCTTTACCGTCGCATCTAAAGAGGAGGCGCTCTCCACAGGAAAGGCGAGAGGAACTCCAGGGTCGTGTCACAATTCCCAGAGTCCCCCTGATGACTCAGTCCAATTCCAGGGAAACCTGTTTTCCCTGCACTTCCTCGAATTTCAAGCCGAGTATCGAATCACACCACGGTGGCACGAGGGACAGCCCTGTGGGAAAGCCTCGTGGGAAAGCCTCGTGGGAAAGCCTCGAGGGAAAGCCACAGATCTCTTGATCCATGCTAAGAGAAGAGTGACACTGCTGCTACAGCTCGGGAGGAAAGCCCACGTGCATGCCCCCACTCGAGAAGAAGACTGACTCCCCTGGGGAGACTCCAGAAGTACCCCAAGATCCATGTCATCACTGGAGAGGAATCCTCAGGTTCCGGCACCGACTCCACACAAGGTCTTAGGCCCCGGCATCGACGGGAGAGGAATCCCGAGTGGCCCCCGAGAAACTCGCATGGGGATAGGCCTTTCCTGAGGCCAAAAGAGCGGGTCCCTGAGGTCCCCGTCGTAAGTCGAGAGCACCTGTCGCAACTCGAAAAAATCCAGGGGTTCTCCCCTCCAGGCAAGATGAGGCCCATTTCCGCTCAGGCGTCTCGAGGCTAATCACACCTAACCTCTGGGACTTCCAAAGGGTCCTTCTCATCCTTGATGAAACTCTAGAAGTTCCCCGACATACCCGTCTCCACTCAAGAGGAAGAACGAGAGACCTGCCCACATCCAGAGGAGCCACGTTTCCGCCTCCTAGCTCGAGAGGAGGGATCCGTTCCCTGCGTGGTCGGGAAAGAATTCCCGGCGTACCCAAAGCATCTCAAGAGGAGGCGCTCTCCACAGGAATGGCGAGAGGAACTCCAGGGTCGTGCCACCATTCCCAGAGTCCCCCAGATGTCTCAGTCCATTCCAGGGAAACTGCCTCGACTTTCAAGCCGAGGATCGACTCACACCACGGTGGCACGTGGGACAGCCCTGTGGGAAAGCCTCGTGGGAAAGCATCGAGGGAAAGCCACAGATCCCTTGATCCACGCCAAGGGAAGCGTGACACTGCTGCTACAGCCTGGAAGGAAAGGGCACGTGCATATCCCGACTCGAGACGAGGACTGACTCCCCTGGGGAGACTCCAGAGGTACCCCAAGATCCATGTCAGCACTGGAGAGGGATACTCAGGTTCCGGCACCGACTCCACACAAGGTTTTAGGACCCGGCATCGACGGGAGAGGAATCCCGAGAGGCCCCCGAGCAACTCCCAAGTGGACTGGCCTTTCCTGAGGCCACCAGAGCGGGTCCCTGAAGTCCCCGTCGTAAGTCGAGAGCACCTGCCGCAACTCGAGAAAATCCAGGAGGTTCTCCCCTCCAGGCGAGATGAGGCCCATTTCCGCACAGGCGTCTCGAGGCTAATCACACCAGCCTCGGGAAATTCCAAAGGGTCCTTCACACCCTTGCTGCAGCTCAAGAAGATCCCCGACATACCCGTCTCCTCTCGAGAGGAAGCACGAGAGTCCTGCCGACATCCAGAGGAGCCCCGATTCCGCCTCAAAGCTCGAGATCAGGGATCCTTTCCCTGCGTGTGCGGGAAAGAATTCCCGGCGTTCCCGTCACATCTGAAGTGGAGGCACTCTCCACAGGAAAGGCGAGAGGAACTCCAGGGTCGTGCCACCATTCCCAGATTCCCCCAGATGTCTCAGTCCATTCCAGGGAAACCTGTTTTCCTTGCACTGCCTCGACTTTCAAGCCGAGGATCGACTCACACCACGGTGGCACGTGGGACAGTCCTGTGGGAAAGCCTCGTGGGAAAGCCTCGAGGGAAAGCCACAGATCCCTTGATCTACTCGACGGGAAGCGTGACACTGCTGCTACAGCTCGGGAGGGTATCGAACTGCATGCCCCCACTCGAGACGAGGACTGACTCCCCTGGGGAGACTCCTGAAGTACCCCAAGATCCATGTCAGCACTGCAGATGAATCCTCAGATTTCGGCACCGACTCCACACAAGGTCTTAGGCCCCGACATCGAAGGTAGAGGAATAACGAGAAGCCCCCAAGCATCTCGCATGGGGACCGGCCTTTGCTGAGGCCACCAGAACGGGTCCCTGAGGTCCCTGTCGTAAGTCGAGAGCACCTGCCCCAACTCGAAAAAATCCAGGAGGTTCTCCCCTCCAGGCGAGATGAGGCCCATTTCCACTGAGGCGTCTCGAGGTTAATCACACCTAACCTCTGGAACTTCCAAAGGGTCCTTCACACCCTTGCTGCAACTCAAGAAGTTCCCCGACATAACCGTCTCCACTGGAGAGGAAGCACGAGAGTCCCGCCCACATCCGAGGAGCACCGTTTACGCCTCTTAGCTCGAGAGGATGGATCCTTTCCCTGCGTGGTTGGGAAAGAATTGCCTGCATTCCCGTCGCATCTCATGAGGAGGCACTCTCCACAGGAAATGCGAGAGGAACTCCAAAGTCGTGCCACCATTCCAAGAGTCCCCTAGATGTCTCAGTCCATTCCAGAGGAACCTGTTTTCCCTGCACTGCCTCGACTTTCACCCCGAGGTTCGACTCACACCTCAGCGGCATGTGGGTCAGCCCTCTGGGATAGCCTCGTGGTAAAGCCTGGAGGAAAAGCCACAGATCACTTGATCCACGCGACCGGAAGAGTGACACTGCTGCTACAGCTCGGGAGGAAAGCGCACGTGCATGCCCCCATTCGAGACGAAGACTGACTTCCCTGGGGGGGCTCCAGAGCTACCCCAAGATCCATGTCAGCACTGTAGAGGAATCCTCAGGTTCCTGCCCCAACTCCTCACAAGGTCTTTTTTTTTTTCTTTCCTTTTTACTCTTTTCTTTGCATTTATTTAAACACAGTTCTCAAAACTTTTGAGTGAAATTGGGCCTCCTTTGGTAAGCAAAGAACCTGAAAGTAGTATTTAAAAAATGAACAGGCAAAGTCTTCAGATCATCCACAACACAGGTGTAGTGTTCCCTTCTTTTTTCTCAAAACTCTGAACCACCCAGTTTTTCCATATAGTCTTAAAAGCTAGAAGAACAAGAGTACATTTGTGGTGGAATATTATTTTCACTTGCTGATTACTAATTGAAATACCATTATCCCCTTCTAACAGCTTTAAGAAATAGCCTTTTTGAGGCATACATTGTGCAACTCATCTTATTCCCTGCTATGTATAATACAGATTACATAAAGGCTGTCAAAGTCACATTTATATAAGCATTAAGCATTTGCTGTATTGAAAGATCTTTAGTTTTTAACACTAGCAGTATAGAGTTACAGAGCGTAATTTTTATCACTTAACTGCAGGTATATTAAGTATGGTATGTTTCATGGACTCGAGGAAAACGGGCATTTTTTTCTTTAATTTACTACTGACAATCTAATCAGAACAGTTCTCCTAAGCATTGATATGTTAGAAAGAAAAGTAAAAACCAAACGTTATTGTTGCTTTTTGCCATTTGGTAGCATTTTACACACAGGCTTCAATCTTCAGAATACCCTGTATTCAGTAGAAAAACCATTTAAATGAAGTTCTGTACAATAGAAACTTCTCAGCAGTCAAAATTTTAGACTGTAAAAAAATACATGTAATACATACTTTTCTGAAAACACTTAACTTTGAACAAAGCACCGAACTACACAAATGCAGAATGAAAACAGCATTTCAACTCCACCAAAAGTAGTCATCATAAAAGGTGTAAAAGTCACCTAACTTCACCAGGCACTGTTCACTTTTTAAACAGGAGACAATAAAAAATATTGTCCACAAACAATATCCCAACTCTAGGGCAGGTTTCAGAAAGTCTTCATCTTCATGCTTTAATAGCGACGAGGTGAGTATGATCGAGATCTGGAACGTGATCTGTATCCTCCACGACTATAGTAGGGAGAAGGTGACCGTCTTCTGTATTTCTGATCCCTGTCTTGAGCAGCTCTCCATCCTCCTCCTCCTCCTCCTCCTCCTCTGTACGATCTGCTGTAATAGTCCCGATCATCATAGCCTCGATCATATCCTCTGTCATAGTAATCTCGACGGCGTGAGCTGCCATAGGTAGGTCTCCCCATGTAAATTCCTGCTGTTGGAGTATGTGGTCTTTTCGTTATGGAGAAGTCAACTCTGATCCTACATCCATCAAGCTCCATTCCATTGGCACGCTCTTTTGCTTCCTTGGCATCATCTACATTTTCAAAGTATACAAAGGCAAATCCTCTTGAACGTCTAGACTGCTGGTCATATACAATAGATACATCAGCAATTGGGCCATATTTAGAGAACATTTCTCTTAGATCTCTTTCTGTAGTATACAAGCTCAATCCAAATACTCCAAGACAACAGTTAGGATCAGGATTTGCCCGATTCCCAACATGACGCCAGCGAGTAGACATGGGAGAATGACTGTGGCTATGCCGTCTTCGATAATCTCTGCTGTAAGATCTGCTACGAGATCTTCTATGGGACCGGGACCGAGATCGTGACCTTGTATAATGCCTCCGAGAACTTCTTCTGGATCTAGACCTAGATTCCGATCTGGACCTGGACTTTGATCTGGAACGCCTGGAATCTTCCTTGGAGCGAGACCTTGCAGGGGTATGACTTGCAGATTTCCCAGATCCATGAGCACTTCCGCTTCTGGAAGCAGAACGGGATTCCCCCTCGCCGTAGTTCTCCTCGCCGCTGTCGCTCATGACTTTCACTGCTGTCGCCGCTCGATGTGCTTCAATCGAAGCTGCCAACCTCTCGCACCTTCAGTGTAGAGGCTCCGCCGCAGCCTCACACCACACACCGGTGCCCCAGGCACTGAGAACCGAAACGCTCCCCGCTGCCTCCGCTCGGGCTCTCCACACAAGGTCTTAGGCCCCGGCATCGACGTGAGAGGAATCCTGAGAGGCCCCCTAGAAACTTGAATGGGGACTGGCCTTTCCTGAGGCCACCAGAGCTGGCCCCTGAGGTCCCCGTCGTAAGTCGAGAGCACCTGCCGCAACTCGAGAAAATCCAGGAGGTTCTCCCCTCCAGGCGAGATGAGGCCCATTTCCACTGAGGTGTCTCGAGGCTAATCACACCTAACCTCTGGAACTTCCAAAAGGTACTTTACACCCTTGCTGCAACTCAAGAAGTTCCCCGACATACCCGTCTCCACTCGAGAATAAGCAAGATGGTCCCCCCTACATCCACAGGAGGCGCGTTTCCGCCTCGTCGCTCGAGATGAGGGATCCTTTCCTTCCGGGGACCAGCGTGAGGAATTCCGCCTATGGCAAAGGTCATGAGGAAGGAGGCTTGGCATGCGCAAAGGCGTGATCAAGCCTCAGGTAACCCCCTGTTCCCGAGCATCGAACCCCAAAACCAGAGTCTGTTTTATGCTCTCACCTACACTTCTGACTTTACGGGGGCTCTCCCCCATAACTGTTTCTCTCGGAGAAGAAGTAAACGTGCAGCTTCAAGGCAATAAATATTCTTGGGCATGACAAGAGTGTTTCAGCTTGCCGACTCCTCTGAAGGTTATCTAGCCCACCTTTATAGGTTTGTCCGGCCACATGTGATTGTTTACAGCCTCCCAACCTGAGAGGCATGAGATGTTTTAGACTTACTAAAGGCAAATTATTTTGGGGAGTTAGAAATTATTAGTATAGTTGGTTAGGAATTATATTGGTGAAGGGTTCTTCATTTGTTGTGTCAAAAATTGCTGCTAATTCCCTGCTCTGGGTGGGACAAGGATATTTTAGGTCAAACCTCTCTGCTGACAGACCAGCTTGTGTGACAGGATTATCCATACTGCTGCCACTAGGCACAAGATTGTTTACTGCCTCTCAACTGTAAACAGCACAGAGAGTTTTGGAGTATTTTGAGAGTCTTAATTAGCATAGGACTTTTTCTTCTTGTTGAGTCAATGATTGCCACCAGGCCTCCATATCCTTAGGCACTTGGGAATATATTAATCAATGTATTTGGAATATAGCAAAGGAAATATAGCAGTTTTTGATGTTAGCAATACTAGACTTTTTGAGTTAATGGATTTTCACTTTTGTAATAGATCACTGTACTTTGTTATATATCACTGTGTCCTTTCTATGTAAGAATGTAACTTTATCATATCTTAAGACTAAATAGATCTTAAGGGGAGAATTGATGAAAGGATTTTCATTTGTTAGGCTGATGTTTGCTGATAAATCTCCATGTTCCCTACCCTTATAATGAATATAACTAGTATATAGGAGAAATAAGTATTAACCTTTAAGCATATAGGAGAAATAAGAATTCACCTTTAAGACTAATCATGTTAACCTTGGGTTAAATAAATTCCTTTCTTGATTGTAACTCACTACACCCTCACCCTATAGGAATGTAACTTTATTTGGAGGGTGGTGCCTGGTTTAAGAAAAAACACCCTTGGAAGAAATAAGTTTATTTGGTTATCAGAAAGAAAGGATCATAAAATGTCAGCAGGTCTCATTCATGGCCAGAAGATGATGTAAGATCCCTAAGACCTTTTTTTTATACATTTATGTGAAGCACCTGATTTTGATAAAGGTCAGGATGCCGACTCCTGCGTGACTCTGTATTCATCCCTATGTGTAACAAGAGGTATACAAGCAAAACCAAAAATAAAGAAATCAGATCAGTTTCCGGAAAGACTGATTCCCCCATGTCGCTTCTTTTTTGCTCCCGTTTTTCTGGCTGAATTCTCTACTGGAGGATGGATGCTATTCCATGTAATCCAAGTTATTCAGCCTCTTTTTCTCCAATAATCTTCCTACTACACAATCCATTTCTAATCTCTTTATATCTGGGATTAAATATGTATATTTCCAAAGACGACGACTACGTCCCCACCTTCGAATCACGCTGGATCCACCGGGGCTGGACCACGGGACTTTCCCTGCTTGGTCGGGAAAGTATTCCCGGCGTTCCCACCGCATCTCAAGAAGAGGCGCTCTCCACAGGAAAGGCGAGAGGAACTCCAGGGTCGTGCCACAATTCCAAGAGTCCCCCAGATGTCTCAGTCCATTCCAGAGGAACCTGTTTTCCCAGCACTGCCTTGATTTTCACGCCGAGGATCGACTGGCACCATGGTGGCACGTGGGACAGCGATGTGGGAAAGCCTCGTGGGAAAGCCTCGAGGGAAAGCCCCGTGAGAAATACCTCGAGGGAAAGACATAGATCTCTTGATCCACGCGACGGGCAGCGTGACACTGCTACTGCAGCTCAGGAGGTAAGCGTTCTTGCATGATCCCGCTGAGAAGAGGACTGACACCCCTGGGGAGACTCAAGAAGTACCCCAAGAACCATGTCACCACGGGAGAGGAATCCTCAGGTACCGGCCTCGACTTCACACAAGGTCTTAGGCCCCACCATCGACGGGAGAGGAATCCTGAGAGGCCCCGTAGCCACTCGGATGGGAACTGGCCTTTCCTGACGCCACCAGAGCGGGTCCCTGAGGTCCCAGCGTACGTTGAGAACACCTGCCACAATTCGAGAAAATCCAGGAGGTTCTCCCCTCCAGGCAAGATGAGGCCAATTTCCGCTGAGGCACTCGAGGCTAATCACACCTAAACTCTGGAAATTCCAAAGGTTCCTTCACAACCTTGCTGAAACTCAAGAAGTTCCCCGACATACCGTCTCCACTCCAGAGGAAGCACGAGGGTCCCGCCCACATCCAGAGGAGCCCCGTTTCTGCCTCGGACCTCGAGATGACGGATTCTTTCCCTGCTTGGTCGGGAAAGAATTCCCGGCGTTCCTGTCCCATCTCAAGAGGAGGCGCTCTCCACAGGAAAGGCGAGCGGAACTCCAGGGTCGTACCACCATTCCAAGAGTCCCCCAGATGTCACAGTCCATTCCAGAGGAACCTGTTTTCCCTGCACTGCCTCGAATTTAAAGCCGAGGATCGACTCACACCATGGTGGCAGGTGGGACAGCCCTGTGGGAAAGACTCTTGGGAAAGCCTTGAAGGAAAGACTTGAGTGAAAGCTACAGATCCCTTGACCACGCGTTAGGAAGCGTGACACTGCTGCTACAGCTCGGGAGGAAAGCGCACGTGCATGCCCACACTCGAGACGAGGACTGATTTCCCTGGGGAGACTCCAGAAGTACCCCAAGAACCATGTCAGCACTGGAGAGGAATCCTCAGGATCCGGCCTCGACTCCACACAAGGTCTTAGGCCCCGGCATCGACCCAAGAGGAATCCCGAGAGTCCCCCTGGCAACTTGCATGGGGACTGGCCTTTCCTGAGGCCACGAGACAGGTTCCCTGAGGTCCCCGTCGTAATTCGAGAGCACCTGCCGTAACTCGAGAAAATCCAGGAGGTTCTCCCCTACAGGCAAAATGAGGCCTATTTCCACTGACGCATCTAGAGGCTAAGCACACCTAACCTCTGGAACTTCCAATGGTTCCTTCACACACTTGCTGCAACTCAAGAGCTTTCCCGACATACCCGTCTACACTCAAAGGAAGCACGAGGGTCCCGCCCACATCCAGAGAAGCCCCGATCCCCCCTCGAGGCTCCAAAGGAGAGATCTTTTAACTGGCTTGCATTTCCCGAGTCAAAGACCTTGTGTTGAGTTGGGACCGGAAACTGAGGATTCCTCTCCAGTGCTGACGTGGATTTTTGGGTACTTCTGGACTCTCCCCAGGGGAGTCAGTCCTCGTCTCGAGTGGGGAAATGCACGTGGGCTTTCCTCCCTAACGGGTGGCAGCAGTGTCATGCTACCCGACGGGTGGATCAAGGGATGTGTGGCTTTCCCTGTAGGATTTCCCATGAGGCTTTCCCACGAGGCTAACACACAGGGCTGTCCCACGTGCCACCGTGGTGTGAGTCGATCCTCGACGTGACAGTCAAGGCAGTGCAGGTAAAAGAGTTTCCTTTGGAATGGACTCAGTCCTCTGGGGGACTCTTGGAATGGTGGCACGACCCTGGAGTTCCTCTCGCCTTTCCTGTGGAGAGCGCTTCCTCTTGAGATGCGACGGGAATGCCAGGAATTCTTTCCCGACCACGCAGGGAAAGGATCCCTCATCTCGAGCTACAAGAGGAAAAGGGCCTTCTCTGGATGTGCAAGGGACGCTCGCGCTTCCTCTCGAGTGGACAAGGGTATGTCGGGGAACTTCTTGAGTTGCAGCAAGGGTGTGAAGGACCTATGGAAGTTCCAAAGGTTAGATGTGATTAGCCTCGAGTCGCCTCAGCGGAAATGGGCCTCATCTAGCCTGGAGGGGAGAATCTCCAGGATTTTCTCGAGTTGCGGTAGGTGCTCTCGATTTACGACGGGGACCACAGGGACCCTATCTGGTGGCCTCAGGAAAGGCCACTCTCCGTGCGATGTTGCTTATTGCCTCTCGGGATTCCTCTCCCTTCAATGCTGGGACCTAAGACCTTTTGTGAAGTCGGGGCCGTAAACTGAGAATTATTCTCCAGTGCTGACATGGATCTTGGGGTACTTCTGGAGTCTCCCCAGGGGAGTCAGTCCTCGTCTCGAGTGGGGCATGCACGTGCGCTTTCCTCCCGAGCTGTGGAAGCAGTGTCACGCTTCCATCGCGTGGATCAAGGGATCTGTGGCTTCCCTCGAGGCTTTCCCTCAAGGCTTTCCCACGAGGCTTTCCTACAAGGCTTTACCACAGGGCTGTCCCACGTGCCACTGTGGTTTGAGTCGATCTTCGGCGTGAAAGTCGAGGCAGTTTGGGGAAAACAGGTTCCTCTGAAATGGACTGAGACATCTGGGGGACTCTTGAATGGTGGCCTGACCTGGAGTACCTATCCCCTTTCCTGTGGAGAGGCCTCCTCTTGAGATGCGACGGGAACCTCGGGAATTCTTTTTCGACAAGTAGGGAAAGGATCCCTCATCTCGAGCAAAGAGGCGGAACAGGGCTCCTTTGGATGTGGGCGGGACCCTTCTGCTTCCTCTCGAGTGCATACGGGTATATCGGGGAACTTCTGAGTTGCAGCAAGGGTGTGAAGGAACCTTTGGACGGTTCAGGGGGTAGGTGTGATTGGCCTCGAGATGCTTCAGCAATAATTCGCCTCTGCTCGCCTGGAGGGGAGAACCTCCAGGATTTTCTCGACTTGCGGCAGGTGCTCTCGACTTACGACGGGGACCTCAGGGACCCGCTCTGGTGGCCTCAGGAAAGGCAGGTCCCCATGCGAGTTGCTAGGGGACCTCCCTGGATTCCTCTACCGTAGATGCCGGAACTAAGACCTTGTCTGGAGTTGGGGCCGGAACGTGAGGATTTCTCTCCAGGCCTGACATGGATCCTGGGGTACTTCTGGAGTCTCCCCAGGCGATTCAGTCCTCATCTCGAGTGGGGGCATGCACGTGCGCTTTCCTCCCGAGCTCTAGAACCAGTGTCAGTCTTCCCGGCCCGACGATCAAGGGATCTGTGGCTTTCCCTCTGGGCATTCCCACCAAGTTTTCCAAACAGGCTTTCCCACAGGGCTGTCCCAAGTGCCACCGTTGTGTGGGTCGATCATCTGCATGAATGTCGAGGCAGTGCAGGGAAAACAGGTGTCCCTGGCATGGACTGAGACATCTGGAGGACTCTGGGAATGGTGGCACGACCCTGGAGTTCCTCTGGCCTTTCCTGTGGAGAGCGCCTGTTCTTGAGAGGCGACGGAACACCGGGAATTCTTTCCCGACCACACACTGAAAGGATCCCCGTCTCGAGCTAGGAGCGGAAACGGCTCCTCTG
>NW_017215346.1:0-13970 GCF_001704415.2 Capra hircus
TTCTCCCTCCAGGCTAGATGAGTCCCATTTCGGCTGAGGCGTCTCGAGGCTAATCACACTAAGGAACTTCCAAAGGGTCCTTCACACCCTTGCTGCAATTCAAGAAGTTCCCCGACATACCCGTCTCCACTCGACAGGAAGCACGAGAGTCCCGCCCACATCCAGAGGAACCCCGTTTCCGCCTCCTAGCTCGAGAGGAGGGATCCTTTCCCTGCGTGATCGGGAAAAATCCCGGCGTTTCCGTCGCATCTCAAGAGGAGGCGCTCCACAGGAAAGGCGAGAGGAACTCCAGGGTCGTGCCACATTCCCTGAGTCCCCCAGATGTCTCAGTCCATTCCAGGGAAACCTGTTTTCCCTGAACTGCCTCGACTTTCAAGCCGGAAATCGACTCACACCACGCTGGCACGTGGGACAGCCCTGTGGGAAAGCCTCGTGGGAAAGCCTAGATGGAAAGCCTAGAGGGAAGGCCACAGATCCCTTGATCCACGCGAAGGGAAGCGCGACACTGCTGCTACAGCTCGGGAGGAAAGCACACGTGCATGCCCCCACTCGAGAAGAGGACTGACTCCCCTGGGGAGACTCCAGAAGTACCCCAAGATCCATGTCAGCACTGGAGAGGAATCCTCAGGTACCTTAACCGACTCCACACAAGATCTTAGGCCCGGCATCGACGGGAGAGGAATCCCGAAAGGCCCCGAGCAACTCGCATGGGGACTGGCCTTTCCTGAGGCCACCAGAGCGGGTCCCTGAGGTCCCCGTCATAAGTCGAGAGCACCTGCCGCAATTCGAGAAAATCCAGAAGGTTCTCACCTCCAGGCGAGATGAGGCCCATTTCCGCTGAGGCATCTTAAGACTAATCACACCTAACCTCTGGAACTTCCAAAGGGTCCTTCACACCCTTGCTGCAACTCAAGAAGTTCCCGACATACTCGTCTCCACTCGAGAGGAAGCACTAGAGTCCCGCCCACATCCAGAGGAGCCCCGTTTCCGCCTCATAGCTCGAGAGGAGGGATCCTTTCCCTGCGTGTTCTGGAAAGAATTCCCGGCATTCCCTTCGCATCTCAAGAAGAGGCGCTCTCCACTGGAAAGGCAGAGGAACTCCAGTGTCGTGCCACCATTAGAGTCCCCAGATGTCTCAGTCCATTCCAGGGAAACCTGTTTTCCCTGCACTGCCTCGACTTTCAAGCCGAGGATTGACTCACACCACGGTGGCACGTGGGTCAGCCCTGTGAGAAAGCCTCGTGGGAAAGCTACGAGGGGAAGCCACAGATCCCTTGATCCACTCCAAAGGGAAGCGTGACACTGCTGCTACAGCTCGGGAGGAAAGCGCACGTGCATGCCCCCACTCGAGACGAGGACTGATTCCCCTGGGGAGACTCCAGAAGTACCCCAAGATCCATGTCAGCACTGGAGAGGAATCCTCAGGTTCCGGCACCGACTCCACACAAGATCTTAGGCCCCGGCATCGACGGGAGGGAATCCCGAGAGGCCCCGAGCAACTCGCATGGGGACTGGCCTTTCCTGAGTCCACCAGAGCGGGTCCCTGAGGTCCCGCCGTAAGTCGAGAGCACCTGCCGAAACTCGAGAAAATCCAGGAGGTTCTCCCCTCCAGGCGAGATGAGGCCCATTTCCGCTCAGGCGTCTCGATGCTAATCACACCTAACCTCTGGAACTTCCGAAGGGTTCTTCACACCGTTGCTGTAACTCAAGAAGTTCCCCGACATACCCGTCTCCACCCGAGTGGAAGCACGAGAGTTCCGCCCACATCCAGAGAGCCCGTTTCCGCCTCCTAGCTCGAGAGCAGGGATCTTTTTTCCCTGCCTGGTCGGGAAAGAATTCCCGGCGTTCCTGTCGCATTCAAGAGGAGGCGCTCTCCACAGGAAAGGCGAGAGGAACTCCAGGGTCGTGCCACCATTCCCAGAGTCCCCAGATGTCTCAGTCCATTCCAGGGAAACCTGTTTTCCCTTCACTGCCTCGACTTTCAAGCCGAGGATCGACTCACAACACGGTGGCACGTAAGAACCCTGTGGAAAGCCTCCTGGGAAAGCCTCGTGGGAAAGCCTCGAGGGAAAGACACAGATCCCTTGATCCACGTGAAGGAAAGCGTGATACTGCTGCTACAGTTCGAGAGGAAAGCACACGTGCATGCCCCCACTCGAGACGAGGACTGACTCCCTGGGGAGACTCCAGAACTTCCCCAAGATCCATGTCAGCACTGGAAGGAATCCTCAGGTTCCGGCACCGACTCCACACAAGGTCTTAGGTCCCAGCATAGACAGGAGAGGGAATCCCGAGAGGCCCACGAGCAACTCGCATGGGACTGGCCTTTCCTGAGGCCACCAGAGTGGGTCCCCTGAGGTTCCTGTCGTAAGTGGAGAGCACCTTCCGCAACTCGAGAAAATTCAGGAGGCTCTCGCCTCCAGGCGAGATGAGGGCCGATTTCCGCTGAGGCGTCTCGACGCTAATCACACCTAAAATTCTGCAACTTCCAAAGGGTCCTTCACACCCTTGCTGCAACTCAAGAAGTTCCCCGACACACCTGTCTCCACTCGAGAGGAAACACGAGAGTCCCGCTCACATCCAGAGGAGCCCCTTTCCTCCTCCTAGCTCTAGAGAGGGATTCTTTACCTGCGTGATCTGGAAAGATTTCCCGCGTTTCCGTCGCATCTCAAGAGGAGGCGCTCTCCACAGGAAAGGCGAGAGGAACTCCAGGGTCGTGCCACCATTCCCAGAGTCCCCCTGTTGTCTCAGTCCATTCCAGTGAAACCTGTTTTCCCTGCACTGCCTCGACTTTGAAGCCGAGGATCGACTCACCACGGTGGCACGAGGAAAACCCTGTGGGAAAGCCTCGTGGGAAAGCCTCGTGTGAAAGCCTCAAGGGAAAGCCACAGATCCCTTGATCCACGCGAAGGGAAGACTGACACTGCTGCTATAGCTCGGAAGGAAAGCGCACGTGCATGCCCCACTAGAGACGATTACTGACTCCCCTGGGGAGACTCCAGAAGACCTCCAAGATCCATGTCATCACTGGAGAGGAATACTCAGGTTCTGGCACCGACTCCACACAAGGTCTTAGGCCCGGCATCAACGGGAGAGGAATCCCGAGAGGCCCCCGAGCAACTGGCATGGGGACTGGCCTTTCCTGAGGCCACCAGAGCGGGTCCCTGAGGTCCCCGTCGTAAGTCGAGAGCACCTGCCACAACTCGAGAAAATCCAGGAGGTTCTCCCCTCCAGGCAAGATGAGGCCCATTTTCGCTGAGCGTCTCCAGGCTAATCACACCTAACCTCTGGAACTTCCACAGGGTCCTTCACACACTTGCTGCAACTCAAGAAGATCCCCGACATTCTCGTCTTCCTCGAGAGGAAGCACGAGAGTCCCGCACACATCCAGAGGAGCCCTTTTTCCCCTCCTAGCTCAAGAGGAGGGATCCTTTCCCTGCGTGGTTGGGAAAGAATTCCCGGCGTTCCCGTCGTATCTCAAGAGCAGGCGCTCTCCACAGGAAAGGCGAGAGGAACTTCAGGGTCCTGCCACCATTCCCAGAGTCCCAGATGTATCAGTCCATTCCAGAGAAACGTGTTTTCCCTGCACAGCCTCGACTTTCAAGCGAGGATCGACTCACACCACGGTGGCACGTGGGACAGCCCTGTGGGAAAGCCTCGTGGGAAAGCCTCATGGGAAAGCCTCGAGGGAAAGCCACAGATCCCTAGATCCACGCGAAGGGAAGCGTGATACTGCTGCTACAGCTCGGGGAGAAAGCGAACGTGCATTCCCCCACTAGAGACGATTACTGACTCCCCTGGGGAGACTCCGAGAAGTACCCCAAAGATCCATGTCAGCACTGGAGAGGAAACCTCAGGTTCCGGCACTGACTCCACACAAGGTCTTAGGACCCAGCATCAAAGGGAGAGGAATCCCGAGAGGCCCGCGAGCAACTCGCATGGGGACTGGCGATTCCTGAGGCCACCAGAGCGGGTCCTGAGGTCCCCATCGTAAGTCGAGAGCAACCTGCCGCAACTCAAGAAAATCCAGAGGTTCTCCCTTCCATGCGAGATGAGGCCCATTTCCGCTGAGGCGTCTCGAGCTAAATCACATCTAACATCTGGAACTTCCAAAGGGTCCTTCACACACCTTGCTGCAAGTCAAGAAGTTCTCCGACATACCCATCTCCACTCGAGAGGAAGGACGAGGGTCCCGCCCACATCCAGTGGAGCCCCGTTTCCGCCTCGTAGCTCGAGAAGAGGGATCCTTTCCCTTCGTCTTCGGGAAAGAATTCCAGGCCTTTCGTGTCGCATATCAAGAGGAGGCGCTTTCAACAGAAAGACGAGAGGAACTCCAGGGCCTTGCCAGCATTCTAAGAGTCCCCCAGATGTCTAAGTCCATTCAGGAAGAACCTGTTTTCCCTGCACTGCCTCGACGTCCACGCCGAGGATCGACTCACAACCACCGTGGCACGTGGACAGCCCTGTTGGAAAGCCTCGTGGGAAAGCCTCAATGGAAAGCGACAGATCCCTTGATCCACACGTCAGCAAGCATGACACTGCTGCTACAGCTCGTGAGGAAATGGCAGGTGCATGCCCCCACACGAGATGAGGAATGACTCCCCTGGCGAGACTCCAGAAGTACGGAAAGATTCATGTCAGCAATGGAGAGGCATCCTCAGGGTTGGCCCGACTCCAAAAAGGTCTTAGGCCCCGGCATCGACGGGAGAGGAATCCCGAGAGGCTCCAGAGCAACTCGCTTGGGGACAAGCCTTTCCTGAGGCCACCAGAGCGGTCCCTGAGGTCCCGTCTTAAGTTGAGAGCACCTGCAACAACTCGAGAAAAATCCAGGAGGTTCTCCCCTCCAGGCGAGATGAGGCCCATTTCCGCTGAGGGGTCTCGAGGATAATCACACCTAATATTTGGAACTTCCAAAGGGTCCTTCACACCCTTGCTGCAACTCAAGAAGTTTCCCGACATACCCGTCACCACTCGAGACGAAGCACGGGAGTCCCGCCCACATCCAGAGGAGCCCCATGTCCGCCTCCTAGCTCGAGAGGAGGGATCCTTTCCCTGTGTGGTCGGGAAAGAATTCCCGGCGTTCCCGTCGCAATTCAATAGGAGGCGCTCTCCACAGAAAAAGCGAGAGGAACTCCAGGGTCGTGCCACCATTCCCAGAATCCCCCAGATGTCTCATTCCATTCCAGGGAAACCTGTTTTCCCTGCACTGCCTCGACTTTCAAGCCGAGGATCGACTCACACCACTGTGGCACGTGGGACAGCCCTGTGGGAAAGCCTCGTGGGAAAGCCTCGTGGGAAAGCCTTGAGGGAAATCCACAGATCCCTTGATCCACTCGACAGGAAGAATCAAACTGCTGCTACAGCTCGGGAGGAAAGCACACGTGCATGCCCCCACTCGAGACGAGTACTGACTCCCCTGGGGAGACACCAGAAGTACCCCAAGATCCATGTCAGCACTTGAGAGGAATCCTCAGGTTCCGGCAGCGACTCCTCACAAGGTCTTAGGCCCCGACATTGACAGGAGAGGAATCCCGAGAGGCCCCCGAGCAACTCGCATGGGCAGAGACCTTTCCTGAGGCCACCAGAGCGGGTCCCTGAGGTCCGCTTTCCTCCCGAGCTGTAGCCGCAGTGTCACGCTTCCCTACGCGTGGATCAAGGGATCTGTGGCTTTCCCTCGAGGCTTTCCCACGAGGCTTTCCCACGAGGCTTTCCCACAGGGCTGTCCAACCTGCCATCGCGGTGTGAGTCGATCCTCGCTTGAAAGTGGAGGCAGTGCAGGGAAAACAGGTTTCCTTGGAATGGACTGAGACATCTGGGGGACTCTGGGAATGGGGCCTGATACTGGAGTTCCTCTCGCCTTTACTGTGGAGAGCGCCTCCTCTTGAGATGAGACGGGAACGCTAGGAATTCTTTCAGGACCACGCAGGGAAAGGATCCCTCCTCTCGAGCTAGCAGGCGGAAACGGGGCCAGTCTGGATACGGGCGGGACGCTCGGGTTCCTCTTGAGTGGAGACGGGTATGTCGGGGAACTTCTTGAGTTGCAGCAAGGGTGTGAAGGACCCCTTTGGAAGTTCCAGAGTTTAAGTCTGATTACCCCCTAGTTGTCTCACCCGAAATGGGCCTCATCTCGCCTGGAGGGGAGAACCTCCTGGATTTTATCGAGTTGCGGCAGGTGCTCTCGACTTACGATGGGGACCTCAGGGACCCGCTCTGGTGGCCTCAGGAAAGGCCAGTCCCCATGCGAGTTGCCCTTGGGCTCTCGGGATTCCTCTCCCGTAGATGCTGGGGCCTAAGACCATCTGTGGTGTCGGTGCCGGAACCTGAGAATTCTCTCCAGTGCTGACATGGATCTTTGGGTACTTCTGGAGTCTCCCCAGGACAGTCAGTCCTCTACTCGAGTGGGGGCATGCACATGCGCTTTCCTCCCGAGCTTTAGCAGCAGTGTCACGCTTACCTTCGCGTGGAACAAGGGATCTGTGGCTTTCCCTCAAGGCTTTCCCACGAGGCTTTCCCCAAGGCTTTCCCGCAGGGCTGTCCCACGTGCCACCGTGGTGTGAGTTGACCCTCGGCTTGAAAGTCAAGGCAGTGCAGGGAAAACAGGTATCCCTGGAATGGACTGAGACATCTGGGGGACTCTGGGAATGGTGGCACGACCCTGGAGTTCCTCTCGCCTTTCCTGTGGAGAGCGCCTCCTCTTGAGATGCGACGGGAAGGCCGGGAATTCTTTCCCGACCACTCAGGGAAAGGATCCCTCCTCTCAAGCTAGGAGGCAGAAACGGGGCTCCTCTGGATGTGGGGGGACTCTCTGCTTCCTCTCAAGTGGAGACGGGTATGTCGGGGAACTTCTTGAGTTGCAGCAAGGGTGTGAAGGACCCTTTGGAAGTTCCAGAGTTTAGGTCTGATTAGCCTCGAGACGCCTCAGCGGAAATGGGCCTCATCTCGCCTGGAGGGGAGAACCTCCTGGATTTTCTCGAGTTGCGGCAGGTGTTCTCGACTTACTTCGGGGACCTCAGGGACCCGCTCTGGTCGCCTCAGGAAAGGCCAGTCCCCATGCGAGTTGCATGGGGGCCTCTCGGGATTCCTCTTTCGTCGATGCCGGTGCCTAAGACCTTGTGTATAGTCGGTGCCGGAACCTGAGGATTCCTCTCCAGTGCTGACATGGATCTTGGGGTACTTCTGGAGTCTCCCCAGGGGAGTCAGTCCTCGTCTCGAGTGGGGGGCAATGGATGTGCGCTTTCCTCCCGAGCTGTAGCAGCAGTGTCACGCTTCCCTTCGCGTGGATCAAGGGATCTGTGGTCTTTCGCACGAGGCTTTCCCACAGGGCTGTCCCACGTGCCACTGTGGTGTGAGTTGATCCTCGGCTTGAAATCGAGGCAGTGCAGGGAAAACAGGTTTCCCTGGAATGGACTGAGACATCTGGGGGACTCTGGGAATGGTGGCACGACCCTGGAGTTCCTCTCGCCTATCCTGTGGAGAGCGCCTCCTCTTGAGATGCGACAGAAACGCCGGGAATTCTTTCCCGACCACGCAGGGAAAGGATCCCTCCTCTCGAGCTAGGAGGCGGAAACGGGCGCTCCTCTGGATGAGGGCGGGACTCTCGTGATTCCCTCTCGAGTGGAGACGGGTATGTCGGGGAACTTCTTGAGTTGCAGCAAGGGTGTGAAGGACCCTTTGTTAAGTTCCAGAGGTTAGGTGTGATTAGCCTCGAGATGCCTTCAGTGGAAAATCGGCCTCATCTCGCCTGGACGGGGAGAACCTCCTGGATTTTCTCGAGTTGCGGCAGGTGCTCTCAGACTTACGACGGGGACCTCAGGGACCCGCTCTGGTGGCCTCAGGAAAGGCCAGTCCCCAGCGAGTTGCTCGGGGTCATCTCGGGATTCCATCTCCCGTCGATGCCGGGGCCTAAGATCTTGTGTGGAGTCGCTGCTCGGAACCTGAGGATTCCTCTCCAGGTGCTGACATGGATCTTCGGATATTTCTGGAGTCTCCCCAGGGGAGTCAGTCCTCGTCTCGAGTGGGGGCTTGCCACTTGCGCTTTCCTCCCGAGCTGTAGCAGCAGTGTCACGCTTCCCTTCGCTTGGATCAAGGGATCTGTGGCTTTCCCTCGAGGCTTTCCCACGAGGCTTTCCCGAAGGCTTTCCCGCAGGGCTGTCCCACGTGCCACCGAGGTGTGAGTCGATCCTCGGCTTGAAAGTCTAGGCAGTGCAGGAAAAACAGGTTATCCCTGGAATAGGACTGAGACATCTGGGGGACACTGGGAATGGGTGGCATGACCCTGGAGTTCCTCTCGCCTTTCCTGTGGAGAGTGCCTCTTCTTGAGATGCGACAGGAACGCCGGGAATTCTTTCCCCGACCACGCAGGGAAAGGATCCCTCCTCTCGAGCTAGGAGGCGGAAACGGGGCTTCTCTGGATGAGGGCGGGACTCTCGTGTTTCCCCTCGAGTGGAGACGGGTATGTCGGGAACTTCTTGAGTTGCAGCAAGGGTGTGAAGGACCCTTTGTAAGTTCCAGAGGGTAGGTGTGATTAGCCTCGTGACGCACAGCAGAAATGAGCCTCATCTCGCCTGGAGGGGAGAACCTCCTTGGATTTTCTCGAGGTACGGCAGGTGCTCTCGACTTACGACGGGGACCTCAGGGACCCGCTCTGGTGGCCTCAGGAAAGGCCAGTCCCCATGCTGAGTTGCTCGGGGGCCTCTCGGGATTCCTCTCCCGTCGATGCCGGGGACTAAGACCTTGTGTGGAGTCGGTGCTGGAACCTGAGGATTCCTCTCCAGTGCTGACATGGATCTTGGGGTTACTTCTGGAGTCTCCCAGGGGCAGTCAGTCCTCGTACTCGAGTGGGGGCATGCACGTGCGCTTTCCTCTCCGAGCTGTAGCAGCAGTGTCACGCTTCCTTCGCGTGGAATCAAGGGATCTAGTGGCTTTCCCTCGAGGCTTTCCCACGAGGGCATTCCCACGAGTCTTTCCCACAGGGCTGTCCCACGTGCCACCGTGGTGTGAGTCGATCCTCGGCTTGAAAGTCGAGGCAGTGCAGGGAAAACAGGTATTCCCTGGAATGGACTGAGACATCTGGGGGACTCTGGGAATGGTGGCAGCGACCCTGGAGTTCCTACTCGCCTTCCTGTGGAGAGCGCCTCCTCTTGAGATGCGACGGGAACGCCGGGAATTCTTTCCCGACCACGCAGGGAAAGGATCCCTCCTCTCGACCTAGGAGGCGGAAACGGGGCTCCTCTGGATGTGGGGCGGGACTCTCGTGCTTCCTCTCGAGTGGAGACGGGTATGTCGGGGAACTTCTTAAGTTGCAGCAAGAGTGTGAAGGACCCATTGGGAGTTCCAGAGGTTAGATGTGATTAGCCTCGAGACACCTCAGCTGGAATGGCCTCATCTCGCCTGGAGGGGAGAACCTCCTGGATTTCTCGAGTTGTGGCAGGTGCTCTCGATTTACGACGGGGACCTCAGGGACCCGCTCTGGTGGCCTCAGGAAAGGCCAGTCCCCATGCGAGTTGCTCGGGGCCTCTCGGGATTCCTCTCCCATCGATGCCGGGGGCCTAAGACCTTGTGTGAAGTCGGTGCCAGGAACCTGAGGATTCCGCTCCCAGTTCTGACATGGATCTTAGGGTACTTCTGGAGTCTCCCCAGGGGAGTCAGTCCTGGTCTCGAGTGGGGGCATGCCACGTGTGCTTTCCTTCCGAGCTGTAGCTGCAGTGTCGCGCTTCCTTTCGCGTGGATCAAGGGATCTGTGGCTTCCCCTCGAGGCTTTCCCAAGATGACTTTCCCACAGGGCTGTCCCACGTGCCACCGTGGTGTTAGTCGATGCTCGGCTTGAAAGTCGAGTCAGTGCAGGGAAAACAGGTTTCCCTGGAATGGACTGAGATATCTGGGGGACTCTGGGAATGGTGGCACGACCCTGGAGTTCCTCTTGCCTTTCCTGTGGAGAGCGCCTCCTCTTGAGATGCGACGGGAACGCCGGGAATTCTTTCCCGACCACGCAGGGAAAGGATCCCTCCTCTCGAGCTAGGAGGCGCAAACGGGGCTCCTCTGGATATGGGCGGGACTCTCGTGCTTCCTCTCGAGTAGAGCCGGGTATGTCGGGGAAGTCTTTGAGTTGCAGCAAGGGTGTGAAGGATCCTTTGGAAGTTCCAGATGTTAGATGTGATTAGCGTCGAGTTAGCCTCAGCGGAAATGAGCCTCATCTCGCCTGGAGGGGAGAACCTCCTGGATTTTCTCGAGTTGTGGCAGGTGCTCTCGACTTACGACGGGGACCTCAGGGACCCGCTCTGGTGGCCTCAGGAAAGGCCAGTCCCCATGCGAGTTGCTCGTGGGCCTCTCGGGATTCCTCTCCCGATCGATGCCGGGGCCTAAGACCTTGTGTGAAGTCGGTGCTAGAACCTGAGGATTCCTCTCCAGTGCTGACATGGATCTTGGGGTATTTCTGAAGTCTCCCCAGGGGAGTCAGGCCTCGTCTCGTGTGGGGGAATGCACCTGCGCTTTCCCCCCGAGCTGTAGCTGCAGTGTCGCGCTTCCCTTCCCGTGGATCAAGGGATCTGTGCTTTCCCCTCGAGGCTTTCCACGAAGCTTTCCCACAGGGCTGTCCCACGTGCCACCGTGGTTTGAGTCGATCCTCGGCTTGAAAGTCGAGGCAGTGCAGGGAAAACAGGTTTCCCTGGAATGGACTGAGACATCTGGGGGACTGTGGAATGGTGGCACGACCCTGGAGTTCCTCTCGCCTTTCCTGTGGAGAGCGCCTCCTCTTGAGATGCGACGGGAACGCCGGGAATTCTTTCCCGACCACGGAGGGAAAGGATCCCTCCTCTCGAGCTAGGAGGCGGAAACGGGGCTCCTCTGGATGTTGGCGGGACTCTCGTGCTTCCTCTCGAGTGGAGCCGGGTATGATGGGGAACTACTTGAGTTGCAGCAAGGGTGCGAAGGACCCTTTGGAAGTTCCAGAGGTTAGGTGTGATTAGCCTCGAGACACCTCAGCGAAAATGGGCCTCATCTCGACTGGAGGGGAGAACCTCCGGAATTTTCTCGAGTTGCAGTAGGGCTCTCGACTTAGGACGGGGACCTCAGTGACGCGCTCTGGTGGCCTCAGGAAAGGCCAGTCCCCATGCGAGTTGCTCGGGGGCCTCTCGGGATTCCTCTCCCGTTGATGCTGCGGCCTAAGACCTTGTGTGGAGAAAGTGCCGGAAGCTGAGGATTCCTCACTATTGCTTACATGGACCTTGGGGTACTTCTGGAGTCTCCCCAGGGAAGTCAGTCCTCGTCTCGAGTGGGGGCATGCACGTGCGCTTTCCTCCCGGGCTGCTCCAGCAGTGTCACGCTTCCATTCACGTGGAGCAAGGGATCTGTGGCTTTCCCTCGAGGCTTTCCCACGAGGCGTTCCCACGAGGCTTTCCCACAGGGCTGTCCCACGTGCCACCGTGGTGTTTGTCGATCTTCGGCTGAAAGTCGAGTCAGTGCAGGGAAAACAGGTTTCCCTGGAATGGACTGAGACATCTGGGGGACTGTGGGAATGGTGGCACGATCCTGGAGTTCCTCTCGCCATTCCTGTGGAGAGCGCCTCCTCTTGAGATGCGACGGAACACTGGGTATTCTTTCCCGACCACGCAGGAAAGGATCCCTCCTCTCGAGCTAGGAGGCGCAAACGGGGCTCCTCTGGATGTGGGCGGGACTCTCGTGCTTCCTCTCGAGTGGAGACGGGTATGTCGGGGAACTTCTTGAGTTGCAGCAAGGGTGTGAAGGACCCTTTGGAAGTTCCAGATGTTAGATGTGATTAGCCTCGAGACGCCTCAGCGGAAATGGGCCTCATCTCGCCTGGAGGGGAGAACCTGCTGGATTTTCTCGAGTTGCGGCAGGTGCTCTCGACTTACAACGGGGACCTCAGGGACCCGCACTGGTGGCCTCAGGAAAGGCCAGTCCCCATGCGAGTTTCTCGGGGCCTCTCAGGATTCCTCTCCCGTCGATGCAGGGGCCTAAGATCTTGTGTGGAGTTGGTGCGGAACCTGAGGATTCCTCTCCAGTGCTGACATGGATCTTGAGGTACTTCTGGAGTCTCCCCAGGGGAGTCAGTCCTCGTCTCGAGTGGGGTCATGCACGTGCCCTTTCCTTCCGAGCTGTAGCAGCAGCGTCACGCTGCCCTTCGCGTGGATCAAGGGATCTGTGGCTATCCCTCGAGGCTTTCCCACGACTTTCCCACGAGGCTTTCCCACAGGGCTTTCCCACGTGCCACCGTGGTGTGAGTCGATCCTCGGCTTGAAAGTCGAGTCAGTGCAGGGAAAACAGGTTTCCCTGGAATGGACTGAGATATCTGGGGGACTCTGGGAATGGTGGCACGACCCTGGAGTTCCTCTTGCCTTTCCTGTGGAGAGCGCCTCCTCTTGAGATGCGACGGGAACGCCGGGAATTCTTTACCGACCACGCAGGGAAAGGATCCCTCCTCTCGAGCTAGGAGGCGGCAAACGGGGCTCCTCTGGATATGGGCGGGACTCTCCGTGCTTCCTCTCGAGTAGAGCCGGGTATGTCGGGGAAGTCTTTGAGTTGCAGCAAGGGTGTGAAGGATCCTTTGGAAGTTCCAGATGTTAGATGTGATTAGCGTCGAGTTGCCTCAGCGGAAATGAGCCTCATCTCGCCTGGAGGGGAGAACCTCCTGGATTTTCTCGAGTTGTGGCAGGTGCTCTCGACTTACGACGGGGACCTCAAGGGACCCGCTCTGGTGGCCTCAGGAAAGGCCAGTCCCCATGCGAGTTGCTCGTGGGCCTCTCGGGATTTCTCTCCCGCCGATGCCGGGGCCTAAGACCTTGTGTGGATTCGGTGCCGGAACCTGAGGATTCCTCTCCAGTGCTGACAATGGACCTTGAGGTACTTCTGGAGTCTCCGCAGGGGAGTCAGTCCTCGTCCCGATTGGTGGCATGCACGTGTGCTTTCCTCCCGAGCTGTAAGCAGCAGTGTCACGTTCCCTTCCCGTGGATCAAAGGGATCTGTGGCTTTCCCTGGAGGCTTTCACACGGGCTTTCCCACGAGGCTTTCCCACATGGTTGTCCTACGTGCCACCGTGATGTGAGTCGATCCACGGCTTGAATGTCGAGGCAGTGCAGGGAAAACAGATTTCCCTGGAATGGACTCAGACATCTGGGGGACTCAGGGAATGTGGCACGACCCTGGAGTTCCTCTCGCCTTTACTGTGGAGAGCGCCTCCTCTTGAGATGCGACGGGAACCCGAGAATTCTTTCCGAACACGCAGGAAAACGATCCCTCCTCTCGAGCTAGGAGGCGGAAACAGGGCTCCTCTGGATGTGGGCGGGACTCTCATGCTTCTCTCGAGTGGAGACGGGTATGTCGGGGAACTTCTTGAGTTGCAGCAAGGGTGAAGGACCCTTGAAAGTTCCAGAGTTTAGGTTTGATTAGCCTCGAGACGCCTCAGCGGAAATGGGCCTCATCTCGCCTGGAGGGAGAACCTCCTGGATTTTCTCGAGTTGCGGCAGGTGCTCTCGACTAACGACGGGGACTTCAGGGACCCGCTCTGGGTCGCCTCAGGAAAGGCCAGTCCCCATGCGAGTTTCTCGGGGCCTCTCGGGATTCCTCTCCCGTCTATGCCGGGGCCTAAGACCTTGTGTGGAGTCGGTGCCGGAACCTGAGAATTCCTCTCCAGTGCCGACATGGATCTTGGGTACTTCTGGAGTCTCCCCAGGGGAGTCAGTCCCCGTCTCGAGTGGGGGCATGCACGTGCGCTTTCCTCCCAAGCTGTAGCAGCAGTGTCACGCTTCCCTTCGCGTGGATCAAGGATCTATGGCTTTCCATGGAGGTTTTCACGAGGCTTTCCCACGAGACTTTCCCCACATGGTTGTCCACGTGCACCATGATGTGAAGTCGATCCACGGCTTGAATGTCGAGGCAGTGCAGGGAAAACAGGTTTTCCTGGAATGACTGAGACATCTGGGACTCTGGAATGGTGGCACGACCGCCTGGATTTC
>NW_017215347.1:0-24034 GCF_001704415.2 Capra hircus
GACAAAAACACTAGAGGAAATTGAATTCTCTGACACCTATAGTTATAGCAAATATTAAAAACCACAACCTAACCCTACTCAGATAAACATAAAACCTCACACTACAGACCAATTCTCTCAGTTCCTATTACCCAATACATTGGGTAATTTGTTCAACTTTCAACAAAAAATTCAAAGTCATGCTATAAAGCAAGAAAATATGCAGTCTGAAGAGACAAAGCAAGCATCAAAACCAGTCTCAGATAGAGGAGAAATATTGGAATTACCAGGCAGAAATAATAATTATGATTGTTCTCCTAAGAGCTATAATGGAAAAGGTGGACAGCATGCAAGAACAGATGTATAATGTCAGAAGAAAAATGGAAGCTCAGAGAAGGAAATGGCAACCCACTCCAGCATTCTTGCCTGGGAAATCCCATGGACAGAGGTGCCTAGTGGGCTACAGTCCATGGGGTTGCAAATAGTCAGACATGACTTGCGACTAAACAACAACAATGAAGATTTGTATTTGTCCATTTATACTTATATAAGTTTCTAAGGCCTGTGTATATTTATATTCACAATCCCCCCTTTTTTTAAATTTTACAATTTAAAAAGTGTAATCCATGCAGTTACTAAACCTGAGATGACCTGAATTCATCTGCTGGTGAAATAAAGACTGTTTATCTCCACCCCCAAAAAAGAAAAATGGAAGCTCTAAGAAAGAATCATGTTTAAAATTAAAAATGAAAACATTGTAACAGAAATGAAGAAATGAAGATTATCTTTGATAGGTTTATTGGTCAATTGGATACAGAAAAGGAAAGAATTGATGAGTTTGAAGATATTAAGAAGAAATTTCTAAAATTGAAATGCAAAGAGGAAAAAAAAACACAAAATTCAGCAAATGGGGAACAGTTGCAAAAGGTGTAGAATACACAAAATGGAATTACCAGAGGAAGAAGAGAAAGGGATAAGAAGAAATATTTGAAGTAATAATGGCTGAGAATTTTTCAAAATTAATGACAGACACTAAGCCACAAATCCAGAAAGCTCAAAGAACACCAAATATGATAAATAGCAAAATCTACACTGAGGGACAACATTCAAACAGCAGAAAGCAAAACGAATTCTTGGAAAGAAACCAGAGAGATAAAAACCCTTGCCTGTACAAGAATGGGGCTTCCCAGGTGACATTAGTGGTAAAGACTCCGCCTGCCAATGTAGGAGGAGATTCCCTGGTAGCTCAGAGGGCTTCACTGGCGACTCAGATGGTAAAGAATCTGCTGCAAAGCGGGAGAGGGAGGGTTCAGTCCCTGGGTTGAGAAGATCTCCTGGAGAAGGAAATGGCAACCCACTCCAGTTCAGTTGTAGGAGACTTAAGAGACATGGGTTAGATTTCTGGCTTGGGAAGATCCCCTGGAGGAGGGCATAGCAACCCACTCCAATATTCTTGCATGAAAAATCCCATGGACAGAGGAGCCTGGCAAGCTACACAGTCCATAAGGTTGCAAAGAGTCGGACTCAACTGAAGCGACTCAGCACACATACAAAAACAAGGGTAAGACTTGCATCAACTTCTTTCATAAACCACACAAACAAGGAGAGAGTCAATGAAATACTTAAAATATTGAAAAACATAACCAAGACCCTACAATTCTGTATCCAACAAAAATTTCCTTCACAAGTAGAGAGATAAAGACTTTCTCAGAAAAACGAAAACAAGAGTTTCTTGCCTATAGACCTATCTTTTAAGAATGTTAAAAGAAGTTCTGTAGCAAAAAGGATTATTTAGGTCAAGAACTCAGATAAAGAAAGGAATAGAAGTTAAAAGGGGGGAAAAAAAACAAGGGAAAATAATTAAAAATTTTTTTCTTATTCCTATTGATCTAACAGATTACTGTTCATCCAAAATAATAACTACAATGTATTAAGTGATTATAGTGTATGAATAAGTGTAATGAATTACAGCATTGTTAAAAGGAATGGGAGGGAGAAACTGAATACTCTCTTATAATATATCTGCACTAGATGTGAAGTGGTATGCATATCATTTTGAAAGTGAACTTAGGTTAGTTGTAAAGGCATAGTTTAAACTCTAGGGCAAACACTGAAGAAAAATGTAAAGGGAAGTATAAGTGATATGCCAAAAGGAGGGAAAATGGTATCATATGCTCAAACCCAGAGGAATCAGAAAAGAGGGAAAGATCAAAACAGAAAGTACATAAATAGAAAACAGTTCAAAATATGCCACATATTAATCTAACTGTATCAATAATCACTTTAAATATGAATGGTCTAAATATACCAATTAGAAGATACAGAATGACAGAATAGTTAAAAAAAAAATAAGACTCAACCATGTTATGTACAAGAAATCTACTTTAACTATACAGATAAAAATAGATGAAAAGTAAAGGAAGGAAAAGATACACCATAACACTAATCAAAATAAAGCTGCAGTAACTGTCTCAGTTTTAGAGAAAGCAGATTTCAGAATAACAAAAATTATCAGGGACAAAGAAAGGCATAAATCTTATGACAAAGGGGTCAGTTCTCTAAGAAGGCATAAGAATTATTTATGTGCATGCATCTAATATCAGGGCATTAAAATACATAAGACAGAGCCTGATAGAGCTATAAGGAAAAATAGACAAATCCACTATTTTAGTTGTAGACTGCAACTCTCCTTTACCAGTAATTGACAGAAAATCAGTAAGGACATAGTTGAAGTGAACAGCATCATCAATCAACTGGTTCTAATTGACATTTATGGACTACTTCATCCACAACAACAGAATAAACATTTTTGGTAAGCTCATATGGGACATTCACCAGTGATTACTGTATTCTAAACTGCCAATCACACCTCAACCAACTTAAAAGAATAGAAATCATATGAAGTGCACTCTCAGACCACAGTGAAATTAAACTAGAAATTAAAGTAGCTGGAAAATCCAAAATACTTGGATATTAAACAACATGCTTCTAAAAAAACAAATGAATCAAAGAAGTCTTAGAGAAATTAAAATATTGTGAAGTAAATGAAAATGAAAAAAGTATTTAGGTCTCCATATACCCTTCTTCCAAATTCCAGAGAAAGGCAATGCCAAAGAACGTTCAAACTACTACACAATTGCCCTCATCCCACATGATAGCAAAGTAGTACTCAAAATTTTCCAAGCCAGGCTTCAACAGTATATGAACCATGAATTTCTGGATATTCAAGCTGGATTTAAAAAAGGCAGAGGAGCCAGAGATCAAATTGCCAACATCGTTGGATCATCAAAAAAGTCAGAGCATTCCAGAAAAAAATCTGCTTTATTGACTTCTCCAAAGCCTTCTATTGTGACTTTCCACAACAAACTGTGGAAAAGTCTTTGAGAGATGGGAAAACCAGACCGCCCTTACCTGCCTCCTGAGAAATCTGTATGCAGGTCAAGAAGCAACAGTTAGAACTGGACATAGAACAACAGACTGGTTCCAAATTGGGTAAGGAGCATGTCAAGGCTGTATATTGTCATCCTGCTTATTTAACTTCTATTTCATGCGAAATGCCAGGCTGGATGAACACGAGCTGGGATCAAGATTGCCAGGAGAAATATCAGTAACCTTAGATATACAGATGACACCACCACTTAATGACAGAAAGTGAAGAAGAACTAAAGGGCCTCTTGATGAAAGTGAAAGAGAAGAGTGAAAAAGTTGGCTTAAAACTCAACATTCAAAAATTAAGATCATGGCATCCAGTCCCATCACTTCATGACAAATAGATGGGGAAACAGTGGAAACTGAGAGATATTTTTTTAGGCTCCAAAATCACTCCTGATGGTCTCTACAGCCTTGAAGTTAAAAGATGCTTGCTGCTTGGAAGAAAAGCTATGACCAACATACACAGCATATTAAAAAGCAGAGATATTACTTTGCCAACAAAGGTCCATCTAGTCAAAGCTATGGTTTTTCCTCTAGTCATGTATGGATGCGAGAGTTGGTCTATAAAGAAAGCTGAGTGCTGAAGAACTGATGCTTTTGAACTGTGGTGTTGGAGAAGACTCTTGAGCGTCCCTTGAACTGCAAGGAGCTCCAACCTGTCCATCCTAAAGGAAATCAGGCCTGAATATTCATTGGAAGGACTGATGCTCATGGTGAAACTCCAATACTTTGGCCACCTGATGTTAAGAACTGACTCACTGGAAAAGACCCTGATGCTGGGAAGGACTGAAGGTGGGAGAAGAAGGGGACAACATAGGATGAGATAGTTGGATGGTGTCACCAACTGATGGACATGAGTTTGAACAGGCTCTGGGAGTTGGTGATGGACAGGGAAGCCTGGTGTGCTGCAGTCCATGGGGTTGCAAAGAGTTGGACATGACTGAGCAACTGAATTGAACTGAACTGAACTGATGCCCTCCTTATCCCTACAAAGCTAGGATTCTACCCTTCTCCCACCCTGGCAGAAGACTTGAATTTACTCTCTGGAGATCTTGCTTTAAACTCTGGACTCAGGACAACAGGCATAGACGAGGATGCGATCTGAATAAGGGAAACTCAGTACTAGTCTATACACCAGGTATAACTCTACTTTCCAGGCCCCTTCTCCTATCTGTCTTACAGAATAATGGTAACCAAGAATATGCCCTTGTGGTAGGCAGAATAATGGTCCCCCAAAGATGTCCACATTCTAATCCATGGACCTGTGAATATGGTATGTTACATGATAAAGGAAAATTAAAGTTGCTTATATACCTGTATTATCTGAGTCAAAATTGAATAATAATATTGGGGATAGAGAAAGAAGACATTGGGGTACAAAGGTGGAAGGATCCTAAGGGCTAATGTCTCTTTCCATACTGCTGCTAAGTCGCTTCAGTCGTGTCCAACTCTGTGCTACCCCGTAGACAGCAGCCCACCGGGCTCCCCTGTCCCTGGGATTCTCCAGGCAAGAACACTGGAGTGGGTTGCCATTTCCTTCTCCAATGCATGAAAGTGAAAAGTGAAAAGTGAAAGTGGAGTCGCTCAGTCGTGTCCATCCCTCAGCGACCCCATGGACCGCAGTCTTCCAGGCTCCTCCATCCATGAGATTTTCCAGGCAAGAGTACTGGAGTGGGGTGCCGTTGCCTTCTCTGCTTTCCATACTAGGAGGTTTATAAATAATACCTAACATTCCTAAGTCAAGAAATAGTATTTTAATAATTTAACAGTCATATTAAAATGTGGGAAAAACATTAAACAATTGAATGAATTAAAATGACTTCCTCTGAAGAGTGGAAATTAAAGATAAAGCAGAAATAAGGCAGGGGATGATCATTAACCACTAAAAGACTTAAAAATCATTTGATAAAAAATATTTTTTAAAGATTAATGTTTGCATATTCTGCTTTTTATATACAAAATCCTCTTATGTCTACTGATAATGATTAATAGAGAATTTTTTCTTGCTATCAGACAATCTCAGATCCCTGATACAAATTCCCAAGTGTGAGAAATGAAAGCTAATAAAGAAACACACTGATGGAATGAGGGTTGGGGGAATGGGTGAAGGTGATCAAAGGACACAAACGTCCAGTTATAACATGAATAACTTCTAAAGATCTAATGTACATAGTGACTACAGTTAACAATACTATATTATATACCTGGAAGTTTGCTTAGAGAGTAAATCTTACAAGTTCTCATCACAAAAAATAACAAAATGGTAAACATATGAGGTTGTAGATGTGTTAACTAATCTTATTGTGGCAGTCATTTTGCAACATATTTATAATAAATCATCATTGTACACTTTATACTTATGCAATGTCTTATGTCAATTATATCTCAATAAAACTGGCAAAAGAAAGAAATGTATCTGACAGATCCAAATAGAAACACAGCACGAAGCTCCATTCTTGCATAGTTCTGAACCACTTCATTCAACCCTTTTCATGTATTTTTGTTTCATCCTACTTCTAACCCTCTGTATTAGTATCCTAGACCAACTTTAACTAAGAACTATAAACAGTCATTGGAAAAGATCCTCATTCTGGGAAAGATTGAAGGCAGGAGGAAAAGGGGATGACAGGATGAGATAGTTGGATGGCATCACCGACTCTATGGACATGAGTTTGAGCAAGCTCTAGGATATGGTGATGGCCAGGGAAGCCTGGCATACTGCAGTCCATGGGGTCACAAAGAGTAGGGCACAACTGAGCGACTGAACTAAGCTGATAAACAGAATAGCTTAAAACCATAAAAATGTATTGTCTCACAGAAAACGAGGAAGCTGGAAGGCCTAAATTAAGGTCTTAGCAGAATAATGTTCCCCCAAAGATGTCCAGGGGAGGATCTTCCCACACCTCTTCCTAGTTTCTGATGTTTGCTGACAATTCTTGTCTCTGCTTGGCTTGTAGAAGCATCAGTCCAGTCTCTGCTTTCATCATCACATGGTGTTTTCTCTGTGTGTCTCTCTCTGCATCCATCTTTCCCTCTTTTTATAAGGATACCAGTCACTGAATTGGGGCTCACCCTAATCTAGCATGACGCCATTTTATCTTTTTTCTTTGCTTGTTGCATATCTATTTTTAAATTAGAAATCTAGCATTCTATTCATACTAAGTCAAATAAGTGGAATCAAAATGTCATAATTTTTTTAGTTAGGCAAAAATTCATGTATTCTAAAATATGTATTATACATATTTATATATATGTATACAACCTAGATAGTATATTCAAAAGCAGAGACATTACTTTGCCGACTAAGGTCCGTCTAGTCAAGGCTATGGTTTTTCCTGTGGTCATGTATGGATGTGCGAGTTGGACTGTGGAGAAGGCTGAGTGCCAAAGAATTGATGCTTTTGAACTGTGGTGTTGGAGAAGACTCTTGAGAGTCCCTTGGACTGCAAGGAGATCCAACCAGTCCATTCTGAAGGAGATAAACCCTGGGATTTCTTTGGAAGGAATGATGCTAAAGCTGAAACTCCAGTACTTTGGCCACCTCATGCGAAGAGTTGACTCATTGGAAAAGACTCTGATGCTGGGAGGGATTTGGGGCAGGAGGCGAAGGAGATGACAGAGGATGAGATGGCTGGATGGCATCACTGACCCGATGGACGCGAGTCTGAGTGAACTCCGGGAGTTGGTGATGGACAGGGAGGCCTGGTGTGCTGCGATTCATGGCGTTGCAAAGAGTCGGACACAACTGGGCGACTGAACTGAACTGAACTGATACAAAAGATTTTCTACTACACTTGATAAAGGTTTGAGAAAGAACATTTTAAAAAAAGAGAAGAGATGGAGAAATTTCTATTTGGAAATTGGAGAACATAAATGAAATGGAAGCACTGAACATGAAATAGAAAAACTGAAACAAACTAGATTAAAGTGAAAGACCTCCATACAGTCCAGTTGTTTTTAAACATTACTACTCATTGGAAACATATCTGGAGCTCTTGAGGAAAAAAAAACAATACCTGAGCATTTGTATTTTTCAAAAATGTTCAAGATAATTTCTGATATGCATCTGGATTTTAAAAAGTGATTACAGGTTTTTCTAGTAGATCCTAGTGTTGGTGATATAGAGTTCTATTATTTTTCTGTTGGCCATTCATGATACAATGGTATTAAGTGAGTAATAGTTACATAATCACAATAATAAAATATGTTTATCAGTTTTCACAATCAATAGCTAGACAAAAAATAAAAGATAATTAAAATTTCAAGCCATAATGGGAACATGATTAACTCACCAATATAAAATAATTGCACACTACTTGGGGTCAGGGGTGGGAGTCCAGCAGAGTGATGTTGGTAAGTAGAAGTGCATAGATGTACATGTTTTCATCCACCCAGGCAGTCTGTGTCTTTTGGTTGGTGCATTTAATCCATTTGCATTTAAGGTAATTATTGATATGTATGATCCTATTACTGTTTTCTTAATTGTTTGGGGTTTATTTTCTGTAAGTCTTTTCCTTCTCTTTAGTTTCCTGCCTAGTGAAGTTTCTTTAGAATTTGTTGTAAAGCTGGTTTGGTGGTGATGAATTCTCTTAGCTTTTGCTTGTCTGGGAAGCTTTTGATTTCTCCATCGTATCTGAAAGAGAGTCTTGCTGGGTAGAGTATTCTTGGTTTTAGTTTCTTCCCTTTCAGCACTTTTAATATATTGTGCCATTCCCTTCTGGCTTGTAGAATTTCTGTTGAGAAATCCGCTGATAGCCTGATGGGAGTTCCCTTGTATCTTATTTGTTGTTTCACCCTTGTTGCCTTTAATATTTTATCTCTGTCTTTAATTTCTCTCAGTTTGATCACTATGTGTCTCAGTATGTTCCTCCTTGGGTTTATCCTTCCTGGGACTCTCTGTGCTTCCTGGACTCGGTTGACTATTTCCTTTCCCATGTGAGGGAATTTTTCAGCTATTATCTCTTCGAATATCTTCTCAGGTCCTTTCTCTCTGTCGCCTAGGTTCCCTATAATGCTAATGTTCATGTCTTTAATGTTGTCCCAGGGGTCTCTTAGACTGTCTTCATTTCTTCTCATTCTTTTTTCTATATTCTGTTCTGCAGCAGTGATTTACACCATTCTGTCCTCTAGGTCATTTATCTTTCCTACTGCCTCAGTTATTCTGCTATTGATTCCTTTTAGTGTATTATTCATCTCTGTTTGTTTGACTTTAGTTCTTCTAGGTCTTTGGTAAACATTTCTTGCATCTTCTCAGTCTTTGCCTCGATTCTTTGCCCAAAATCCTGGATCATCTTTACTATCATTATTCTGAATTCTTTTCCTGGAAGATTGCCTATCTCTACTTCATTTAGTTGTTTCTCTGGGATTTTTAATCTTGTCCCTTCATCTGGCACATAACTTTCTGCTTTTTCTTCATGATTAACTTTCTGCAATATGGTTTTTGTTTTAGCTACTATGGGACTGTGCTTCCTCTTGCTTCTTCTCTCTGCCCTCTGATGGATGAGGCTAAGGGCTTATATAAGCTTCCTGATGGAAGGAACTGGGGATGAGAAAAACTTGGGTCTTGCTCTGGTGGCCAGGGCCTTGCTCAGTAAAGCTTTAATCCAATTATCTACTGATGGGTGGGCTTGTACTCCCTCCTTGGTAGTTGCTTGGCCTGAGGCAACCCAGCCCTATGGTCTAAGGTAGGGTTAATTGCAAACTCCAAGAGGGTTTATGCCAAGGGGAAACTTTCAGTGCCCACATCCCTGTGGTGAGCCCCTGCTAACCCACATCTCCACATGAGGCCCTCCAACGCTAGCAGGTAGTTTTGGTTCTATCTCCTGGGGGAGTCACTGCTCTTGGTGCTTTCACAATTTTGTTTGTGCCTCTGGGATGCCTGTAATCAAATCCCACTGGCCCTCAAGGCCAGATTCCCTGGAGATTCCCAGTCCCTTTGTTGGATCCTCTGGCTGGGAAGCCTGACCTGGGGTTCAGAACCTTTACAATGCTGCAAGAACTTCTTTGGTATTATTGTTCTCCATTCTGTGGGTCACCTACCTGGCAGGTATGGGATTTGATTTTATCATGATTGTGCCCTCCTACCATCTCACTGTAGATTCTTTGTCTTTGGATGTAGGGTACCTTTTTTTGGTGGGTTCCAGTGCTTTCTGTCGATGGTTGTTCAACAGTTAGTTGCAGTTTTGATCCTCTCGCAAGATGAGATGAGCTCACATCCTTCTACTCTGCCATTTTGAACCAGAAGCCCATTTTATCTTGAATTCCAAATTAGATCACATTCATAGGTACAGGGATGAGGACCTGAACATATCTTTTGGGAGAATGGAATTCAACCCACAACACCTTCCCAGCTAATTTTGCTGTTTATTGTAGCACTGTTTTTCTTTCGTTTCCCTCCAGACTTTACCTTAGCCCTGCTTATGTAAGGCTAAACTAGGCTTCTCTCAGTAATGTAACTGCTTAAGGAAAATGGCTCCTCTAAATGAGTCCCAACCCAAACCCACCTGGCCCAGAAAATTTGTACATTCCATCGGGTTAACCTTGTCACTCCAGATGGGGAACCCCATGATACTTAGCAGTTCCCAATTGAAGATGATATGTAAATGTCACAAAGATCCCATCATAAAAATAGAATAATGGTGTGATTGAAAGAGTACAGGTTGTGAAATCAGAAAACCAGAGTTACAATTTTGATAGACAGATACCTAAAAAATCAGGACAAACTCAGGCTTAAATTTCCATGATTGCAAGGCTAGAAAGCTCTACCTGTGACCCAAATTCAATTTCCAAACTAAGGGCAACCATAGATGGCACTGAATATATTATCATCATTTAAATGGAAACTCCTGAGGGGAAAGAAAAGGAGGAGGGGAAGAAAGAGGAACAGAAGAAAGAAGAGGAAATAGCGAAATACAGTCTCCACAAAATCTTTTTAAACGATTGTTATATAAATATACAGATAAAAATTTCAAAACAGACTCACTCTTAGAGTTTTCCTAAAGATGAATGGAAAGAAGACTTTGGCTGTCACCAGCATCAACTTCATGCTATTTTGGTTAGTGGATGAGTCATACATGCTGGTAGTGAATATCCCAGGCTTTCCATTTTAAATGGGAGTAAGATAGTGCAAGGCATTCATTTTAGCATCGAGTGTTTTCTCCTAATGTTAATAGAAAGAATCCATTGTGTTATGATTAGGTCATGCTTGACCCACCTCAGGAATGTTTTCAAAGTGACAGAATATTTATTTCTCACTGACATCACCAAAGTTCAAGAAGGTCTGATGAGTATCCTTACAAAGCCCTATGATCCTGAAAGGGCTAAAACAAATCCTCCTTCTCCTTTGCAGGTCGACTGTTAAATGTTCCTCCATCTGCACTTGGGCAATAACGCCCATCTTTCCATTTAAAACATAGAATAAGAGAGTATTTAACAGAAAGAAAAAAATCCTGCTTTAAAAAAAAATCTTTCTTCTGAAGCATAATTAAATTGTGCTTCATATGTGTTTTGAGCAAAAATTTTAGACTCAAATTTAACCTTAACTAGTTGCCTTCTCCAACTAGTAATACTAGTAAGTATTTTTCCTCATCTTATCATAATTACTCAATAAGCACATAAATTTTAACTTAAAAATTTAAATCTAAGATATTCATGCAAATTGATTGTACTTATGGATAAAACCACTGCAAATGTTGATACCAAAAATCTCAGATGCCCCCAAATATGCAAAACAAACAAACAGAAAACAAAACCCCAAAATGTTTGATGCCAAAACTTTCAAGGATTTGGCTTCTGAAAGCCAACATATCCAGGCCAAAATCAGCAAACTGGATGCACTGAAGTTGACCCAGTGCCCACACAGTCACAGTTTTAGATTTGTGACTAAAACAAAGATTGATTACTTCTCCTTAGATTTGTTGTTTTGAAGGGATATCAGGTGAAAGATGTTGGCTGTGACAGAGAAGCAGTCATGTATCCCTTAGAGATTTTTAACTGAAAATAGTTAACTGGACATTCTTCCCATTCAAATATCAGATTACAACAATATTATAAATCAACTATACTCCAATAATAATTTTTTAAAATATCAAATTACAGAAATAGAGATCTTTTTTGAAACAGCTAACAATAGCTAATCTTAAGGAAAACTTAGGTTTAACATGATCAATTCACATTTTAATCATTCCTTTACAAAATAAGCAAATGTGAAGTTTTTTAAAGACAAGAAATGTAATTAAGTAATAAGACAATTGACCTAAAGAGAAACCTATGTAGGGTTCCTTTGTTCTAAAGTAATGTCTTCCTCCTGTAAGGGCAGATTGCTCTACAGATAGCAGCTACATACCAAAAGAAGTAATAACTTTGTCTTTGGTTTTATAATAAATCAATAAAAATATTTAAATTATCAAATCAAACAAGATTCCCTATGATTGTTGTTGGAATTGTTTATATTACTGCCATTACAGAATAGTTATTTGGCATATAAAGTAAAAATTAACTAAGACATACCACTAATGGAAAAAACAAGGCATTGAGGATACATTTTTTTTCATTGTCAGGGTGTTTTTCCCAACACACCTCCATTTGATTAAAGCACAACACTGGACATTTAGTTAAAAAGAAAAGCACAATGGGGAAAAAGGCACTGTGTATGTTTACATATACCCGTTTCTCTACGTACATTAAGGAACGGAGTATGGGACAATGAAAGACTTAACAAAATTAGTCTGGAGTAGTCAAGGAATAGGAGGCAGGGTGTGTGGAGGGAGGGTGTCAAACTTGTTACCTGAACGTGTGCCATTGAGGGAGCACAGTTCAGAAGTAGAGCCCCTTTGTAGCAGACACCACCTGCTGCAGGGACATAGCTCCTCCCATCCAGCATTCCTAACTAGATATGTGTGTTCCTTACATTGATTGCTTCCATCAGTCATTGACAACCTATGTTATTCTGAGTGCCTGTTAACTAGTTAATGATTCTGCACCCAGTTCTTGTGTGTGTGTGTGTGTGTGTGTGTGTGTGTCTGTGTGTGTGTGTACAAGGGAAGGGAATTCCTATACCACCAAGCAATTCTGACCCCAACTGGATGTCTTACAATTCAACTTCCATTCTGACACTGTCTACCTGGAGCTGGCATTAGATCCCACAGGTTAAGAGTTTAGCTCTCAGCCACCTTCAGACACCAAGTGCAAGTTCAGGTTTGTCAGCTGTGCATCAACTGGATACAGATTGGAGGTTGCAACCACTCCTTCCCTGTATTCAATTAATTTGCTATAAAGGCTCACAGAACTCAAGAAAACAGTTTGCTTACTAGATTGTCAACTTATTATACAAGGACATGACTCATGAACAGCCAGATGGAAGAGGTGCCTAGGGGAAGATATGTGGGAAGGGGCTCAGAGCTCCATACTCTCTCTGAATGCTCCTCTTGCCACCCAGTCCCTCCATGTGTTCACCAACTGGAAGGTCTCCAAATGCTGACCTTGTGAGGTTTTTTGGAGACTTTATCACACAGACATGATTGATTAAATCATTGGCTATTGGTGTCTAAACTCAAGCTCCAGCTCTTCTGCCCTCCCTAGAGGTCAGGTACCCAGCCCTCTAAGCATTTAGTTGATTCTTCTGGCAACAAGCTCCCATCCTTAGGTGACCCAGGGCTTTCCAAAAGTCACTTCATTAGTATAACAAAAGTTACGGAGAGTTATCACCTAGGAAATGTAAGAGTTTTAGGCCCTTTGTCACAGAAACAGGGACAAAAACCTAATATATATTTCTTACTATAAATCATCAGACTAGTTTACTTCATGGTATATGTTTCTTAATTTTGATGGTGCCACAGAATTGCCTTGTCCCATGTTGGTTCTCATACTGGCCCCTGTGCATGGAGGGCAAGAAGTGACTGAAGAAAGAGGCAAAACAATCCATACTGGTGGATATTGGGTTGAATAAGAAAGGGAACTTAACTTGTGAGGCTTGTCTTGGGCACTGAGAGACAATACAGCTTTGCACCCACTGCCAAAATTGCATAACTTTGTGTAGAGACCTTAACAGTTTCAGTCACACATTTAGTCCAATTGTTCTCAACACCACATTGCTCTATCCAGGATGCATCCTTGAAAATAGTTCCAACTGTATGAACAGTAGACAGAGCATACACTCCAAGGACAGGGGAGAGAGGGAGAAGCCTCCCACTGCCCTGGTCTGGCTCAAAGGTCAATTGGTGGTCACATCTTCTCCAAGGACTCAGGACCTTGGAGGTGAGGAAACTGAGGTTCAAGGAGATTAAACCAGTCAGTCCTAAAGGAAATTAGTCCTGAATATTCATTGGAAGGACTAATGCTAAAGGCTGAAACTCCAATACTTTGGCCACCTGATGCAAAGAATTGACTCACTGGAAAACCCCCTGAGGCTGGGAAAGATCGAAAGCTGGAGGAAAAGGGGACAACAGAGGAAGAGATGATTGGATGGCATCACCGACTCAATGGACATGAGTTTGAGCAAGCTCCAGGAGTTGGTGATGGACAGGGAAACCTGGTGTGCTGGAGTCAATGGGGTCACAAAGAGTCGAACATGACTGAGTGACTGAACTGAACTGAACTGAACTGAACTGAACTCTTCTTCATGACTTCCTCTAGCATCCACCACCTTCAAATCAACATGATCCCTGCTCTCCTCCTGCCTCAGGCTCTTCTTGGGTAGTGGTGACCAGCCTCCTCCACTAGGCTGCTGCTTCACAAATGAGGAACCAGGCCACATCCCAGAAACACACCAGTTGCACTCATGCATGAAAAGCATCTTAAAATTCTAGTGAGAAAAACATCATAAAATACATTTAGAGTAAGATTTAAGAAGATAAAAATTGCTATTAGTTACTTTACTCTCAATCATAGGATGTTTGTGCTAGGAGGGACCTTGGATATGAGGAAACTGAGGTTCAGGGAAATAAAGAGGCAGATACAAGTTCACCCTGGGTGAGCTATGGCATCAGGATGAGCACCCAGGTACCTGACTTACTTGTCCACTACTCTCCATCACTCCTTTCTCTCCCATCAACTTCCCCAAACCTTAATTTCTATCTCTTCATGGCTTTAAAGGAAGAAAATTTAAACTTTCTTTTGTTTCATTCAGTGCTAAAAGCCTACCAAAATTGTGCCCAGCTCTGTACATTTAAATATTAGAGAAAAAAACATAGTAGAGACCATGCAGTGACCCAGGAGTCCATGAAGGTGTATCATGGAGGGGATTTGATGATAACCTGCATAGCTAGCCACACAGCCACCTGCTCAGCTCATTGGGTCTGATCCTTGGTTGGTGATGATGTGTCCATTCTCACAGCTGCTAATGAACCCCATCAAACTTTCACCTTCCACCTATGAACCAGGCCATACCTTCTGTGGCAATCTCTTAAAAACATGGTCCCCAACAGACTCCTGGGGTAAGCAGAGGCTTCATTACACCCAGAAGTTGTCCTTTTAAAGTGGGGGTCACATGTTTATGCAAGCATGTGACCCCTGGGGGTCCCAGGTAATTTTAGTCTTGTATATATTTTTCCATTTGAGATGGAACTTTGTTGTGCCTGCCTCATTTTGTTGGTTAAGTTAATGTTAATCCAATTTAGGATGGGCTTGTCAGGCCTTGGCAACATCACAGATGCATAGTCATGTATTGTCTGTACTAGCACCCGGTAATAGCCTATGAGTTGTCACTCATCTATGTTGATCTGGGACAACATAGTCCAGGCAATGACCTCAGTTGGTTGGGTCATTAACCTCAAAGGGTTTGTAGGACCAGCTCAACATGTCTTTTTAGGTGCAATTTGGGATAGAGTCCAATGAGACATCCCAACTGACTTTAAGGAGAAGCTTCTGACTATACCTATGTCAATGAAAAATTAATCAGTTGATCTAACAAAGAAAGAGAAATTTAATTTGAGCCAAATTGAAGATTCAGTTCAGTTCAGTTCAGTTATTCAGTCATGTCCGACTCTGCGATCCATGAACCACAGCATGCCAGGCCTCCCTGTCCATCACCAACTCCCAGAGTCCACCCAAACCCATGTCCATCGAGTCGGTGATGCCATCCAACCATCTCATCCTCTGTCGTCCCCTTCTCCTCCTGCCCCCAATCCCTCCCAGTATCAGGGTCTTTTCCACCGAGTCAACTCTTCGCATCAGGTGGCCAAAGTATTGGAGCTTCAGCTTCAACGTCAGTCCTTCCAATGAACACCCAGGACTGATCTCCTTTAGGATGGACTGGTTGGATCTCCTTGCAGTCCAAGGGACTTGTTATAAGCTAGGAACAGCACCTCAGAAAACTCTGAGAACTGTTTAACCCATTGGAAATCAATTCAGAGTCATATACTTTTTTTTAATGGAGGGTTATATATTAAATGATGTATTATTGACAGTTTACACAATCCAGATCTGCAGATACAGACTGGTGGGTCATGTGACCCCTTTCAAGATTAAGAAGGAATGTTACCTTCAAAGAGTTATCTTGGTGCTAGAAGAATGTTGCTCTATATGGGTGAGCAGGTATTTCTCCCCTTGGGGAGGTTTGGTCAATGTGTGATACAGATACACAATGCACAGTAGAGCAGAGTGAAGTGAAAGTTGCTCAGTTGTGTCTGACTCTTTGTGAACCTATGGACTAATCCATGGAATTCTGCAGAAATTCTACAGGCCAGAAAATTGGAGCGGGTAGCCTTTCCCTTTTCCATGGGATCTTCCCAACCCAGAGATTGAACCCAGGTCTCCTGCATTGCAAGCAGATTCTTTACCAGCTGAGCTATGTGGGGGCCAAAGGACAAAGAAAACTTCTCACGTTTAAATGTTTTGTGTCTTGCCATAAAATATTAGCTTTGTTTCACACCTAGTACTCTTGACCTCAGTCAAAAGCACAGCACCTGATGGAGTTGTTTAGACATTGAAGACAACACATTCCACACCTCTGCATTCTGCTTGTCCCACTGGTGCAAGTCAAAAACCCCTTCTTAGAACTGGAAGAGAGGCATATTGGAAGAAATATATTGTGAAGTACATGCAGCCCTGTCCAGGAGCTCCACTGCCCCTCAGGCCTGAACTGTAGGTCTCAAAATATTACTGAACAGAACTTGTTTCCAATTGCCTGCCATGCAGCAAAGCCAATCTATTGACACTGGGTTGTGGTAAAGGAAATTACAGTGTTAATTTCAGGTTGCCAAGCAAGGAGAATGGGCAGCTCATTCTCAAAAGACCCAAATACCCTGATGGCTTTCAGGGAAGGGTTTTTAAAGGCAACATTTATGGTGTGGATTGCAGCTCAGGAACTTTCTTCTGACTAATTGGTAATGAGGTAACAGGCTGATATTTTGAGAATCTTAACCATCAACATTCTGTTTCCAACTAGTCTGGAGTCTACATGCCTATGGTCATCATGTAATTTCTTTCTACACTTTGGTAGGGGTCTTATTTCCTTCAGTTCAGTTCTGTTCAGTAGCTCAGTCATATCCAACTCTTTGCCACCTCATGAATCGTAGCACACCAGGCTTCTGTGTCCATCACCAACTGCCGGAGTTCAATCAAGCTCATGTCCATCAAGTCAGTGATGCCATCCAGCCATCTCATTCTCTGTCGTCCCCTTCTCCTCCTGCCCCCAATCCCTCCCAGCATCAGGGTCTTTTCCAATGAGTTGACTCTTCGCATGTGGTGGCCAAAGGATTGGAGTTTCAGCTTCAGCATCAGTCCTTCCAAGGAACACGTAGGACTGGTTTCCTTTAGGATGGATTGGATGGATCGCTTGCAGTCCAAGGGACTCTCAAAAGTCTTCTCCAACAACACAGTTCAAAAGCCTCAATTCTTCAGAACTCAGCTTTC
Organism: Capra hircus; assembly: GCF_001704415.2. Lineage (NCBI taxonomy): Eukaryota > Metazoa > Chordata > Mammalia > Artiodactyla > Bovidae > Capra > Capra hircus. The sequence continues at coordinate 17,263 of NW_017215347.1, forward strand.
TTTACAGTCCAACTCTCACATTCATACATGACCACTGGAAAAATCATAGCCTTGACTAGACAGACCTTTGTTGGCAAGGTAATATCTCTGCTTTTTAATATGCTATCTAGGTTGGTCATAACCTTCCTTCCAAGGAGCAAGTGTCCTTTAATTTCATGGCTGCAATCACCATCTGCAATGATTTTGGAGCTCAAATAATAAAGTGTGACACTGTTTCTACTGTTTCCCCATCTATTTTCCATGAAGTGATGGGACCAGAAACCATGGTCTTAGTTTTCTGATTGTTGAGCTTTAAGCCAACTTTTTCACTCTCCTCTTTCACTTTCATCAAGAGGCTTTTTAGCTCCTCTTCACCTTCTGCCATAAGGGTGATGTCGTCTGCATATCTGAGATTATTGATATTTTTCCTGGCAATCTTGATTCCAGCTTGTGCTTCTTTCAGTCCAGCGTTTCTCATGATGTACTCTGCATATAAGTTAAATAAGCAGGGTGACAATAGACAGCCTTGACGTACTCCTTTTCCTATTTGGAACCAGCCTGTTGTTCCATGTCCAGTTCTAACTGTTGCTTCCTGACCTGCATACAGATTTCTCAAGAGGCAGGTCAGGTGGTCTGGGATTCCCATCTCTTTCAGAATTTTCCGCACTTTATTGTGATCCACACAGTCAAAGGCTTTGGCATAGTCAATAAAGCAGAAGTAGATGTTTTTCTGGAACTCTCTTGCTTTTTCCATGATCCAGCAGATGTTGGCAATTTGATCTCTGTTTCCTTTGTCTTTTCTAAAACCAGCTTGAACATCTGGAAGTTCACTGTTCACATATTGCTGAAGCCTGATTTCGAGAACTTTGAACATTACTAGTGTGTGAGATGAGTGCAATTGCATGGTAGTTTGAGCATTCTTTGACATTGCCTTTCTTTGGGATTGGAATGAAAACTGACCTTTTCTAGTCCTGTGGCCACTGCTGAGTTTTCCAAATTTGCTGGCATATTGAGTGCAGCACTTTCACAGCATCATCTTTCAGGATTTGAAATAGCACCACTGGAATTCCATCACCTCCACTAGCTTTGTTCATGGTGATGCTTCCTAGGGCCCACTTGACTTCACATTCCAGGATGTCTGGCTCTAGGTGAGTGATCAGACCATCATGATTATCTGGGTCGTGAAAGTCTTTTTTGTACAGTTCTCCTGTGTATTCTTGCCACCTCTTCTTAATATCTTCTGCTTCTGTTAGGTCCATGCCATTTCTGTCCTTTATCAAGCCCATCTTTGCATGAAATGTTCCCTTGGTATCTCCACTTTTCTTGAAGAGATCTTTAGTCTTTCCCATTCTGTTCTTTTCCTCTATTTCTTTGCATTGATTGCCGAGGAAGGCTTTCTTCTCTCCTTGCTATTCTTTGGAACTCTGCATTCAGATGCTTATACCTTTCCTTTTCTCCTTTGCTTTTCGCTTCTCTTCTTTTCACAGCTATTTGTAAAGCCTCTTCAGACAACCTTTTTGATTTTTTGCATTTCTTTTCCATGGGTATGGTCTTGATCCCTGTCTCCTGTGCAATATCATGAACCTCTGTCCATAGTTCATCAGGCACTCTATCAGATCTAGTCCCTTAAAAAAATCTATTTCTCACTTCCACTGTATAATCATAAGGGATTTGATTTAGGTCATACCTGAATGATATAGTGGTTTTCCCTACTTTCTTCAATTTCAGTCTGAATTTGGCAATAAGGAGTTCATGACCTGAGCCAGAGTCAGTTCCTGGTCTTGTTTTTGCTGACTCTATAGAGCTTCTCCATTTTTGGCTGCAAAGAATATAATCAATCTGTTTTTGGGTTTGACCATCTGGTGATGTCCATGTGTAGAGCCTTCTCTTGTATTGTTGGAAGAGGGTGTTTGTTATGACCAGTGCATTCTCTTGGAAAAACTCTATTAGCCTTTGCCCTGTTTCATTCTGTACTCCAAGGTCAAATTTGCCTGTTACTCCAGGTGTTTCTTGACTTCCTACTTTTGCATTCCAGTCCCCTATAATGAAAAGGAATCTTTTTTGGGTGTTAATTCTAAAAGATCTTGTAGGTCTTCATATAACCGTTCAACTTCAGCTTCTTCAGCATTACTGGTTGGGGCATAGGCTTGGATCACCGTGATATTGTATGGTTTGCCTTGGAAATGAACAGAGATAATTCTGTCGTTTTTGAGATTGCATCCAAGTTCTGCATTTCAGACTCTTTTGTTGACCATGATGGCTACTCCATTTCTTCTAAGGGATTCCTGCCCACATTAGTAGATATAATGGTCATCTGAGTTAAATTCACCCATCCATTTTCTTCAAAACAACTCAAATAAACACATCAGATTGTTATGAATATCCCTCAAGGAGGAACTAGGATTCTTCTATCACTAACCTATTCTTTAAACTATCCTTGCACTTCCTTTTTTTTCCTTGTATTTGCTTACTTTCCTAATTAGTAATTACTTAAGTCTGCTCTTTGGAACTCAGGGAAGTCTTAGGAAACTAAAGTCCTTTTCTACAAACAAGAAACTAAGCACATAGAGGGGCTTTTGTACCCAGGAGGGCCCCACAGGGTCCTGCCTAGTTTTGGCACCACTCACCCCAGTGGACTGGAGCCTATCCAGTAAAAACCTGCTACTGGCAGTGGGTGACCTGTTATGTCTGGACCAGGAAATTTCAACAATAACCAGGTGCTCTGAGCAACAGCTTCTTTAAGAACTCCAAGCTAGCATAATTATATTTTATGTCCTTCTCTATATATGTATTCCATCCATCAGGTTTTTTTTTTTTTTTTCTTTAAAGCAATGATGGGAATCTATACAGTAAATGAGTGAGAAGGAGACACAAAATCTGATATCTGCGGGGGCCGCTAGTGTTGCTGAAATGTCCAGAAACCATTTCTGACCTCTCAGTTTAGAATTTGGAAAATGTAAATCATGCTCTACTGCCCAGCAATCATAAATGGTTTCTTTGTATTAACTTTTTGCGAAGAACTCCTTTGTTTTCCAATCTTTAAAGTTAAACTGAGACAAAAAACAACAACAACAACCACAACCAGGAATACAAGTGAAATTCTTTGCAAATGTAAGGGAGCAGAATTTGCCACTGAGAAATATATCTCTTTGGCATATCAATTATTTTAAGCTAGCTTTTTTCCTAAGAAACAACAGACATTAGAAAAACTCTGAAAACCAAGTAGTGTGCACTTAGTCGCTCAATCGTGTCCAAGTATTTGCAACCCCATGGACTGTAGCCTACCAGGCTCCTCTGTCTCCATGGGGATTCTCCAGGCAAGAATACTGGAGTGGGTTGCCATGCCCTCCTCCAGGGGATCTTCCCAACCCAGGGATCGAACCCAGGTCTCCCACATTGCAGGTGGATTCTTTACTGTCTGATCCAGGGAAACCTGAAAATCCAGTAGGAGTTGCCCTTTTGTAAGACATATTTATATTTGTGAGGGGAATCTGTTTTTGTAAGGGTATCTCCATCACTGTACCTGGAAGAAGAGAATGACCAAATCTCTGGAAAATATATCAATAGAGAAACCATTGACTCAAACATGTATTTAACAACCTTACCCTTGTTTACTGTGCTTTTCCTGGTCACCTTCTGTAACTGACTCTCCCCACCCTCAAATTCTCTTTTGTGTTTAGCTGAAGGTGGAGTATAAGGTGAGAGCTTTGACCATTTTGGTGAGTTTCCCTGGCTCTTTCTCATGTATACATGTTATTAGACTTTTGTTTCATTTTCTCCTATTACTCTGTGTCATGTTGGTTTAATTCTTATACCAGTCAGAGAAACCTAGAAGGTTAGAGGGAAATTTCTTTCTCCCCAACATAAGGAAGGAGAAATGTTTAACCACTGTCCAACTAAGAAATGTCTAACCATTTTTTAACCATTCATTTCTGCATGCATAGTCTTGGTGATCCTCATGAGAATTATTGTATTATTGACCCCATTTGAGGAATGGGCTTCCCAGGGTGTTGCTAATGGTAAAAAATCTGCCTGCCAGTACAGGAAACACAAGAGACACAGGTTTGATACCTGGGTAGGGAAGATTCCCTGGAGTAGGAAATGGCAACCCACTCTAGTATTCTTGCCTGGAAAATCCCATGGACAGAGGAGTCTGGCAGGCTATAATCCATGGGTCTGCAAAAGAGTCAGACATGACTGAGCACAAGGGAGACTGAGTGTTGCCACTTGCCACTTGTCCCCTAAGTGGGATACCAGAAAGAAAACCAGTGTCTTTGGCTTATGGTCCTCAGTGTCTTTGCTTTCTCCCTTCACTCAACACTTAATCTTTGTTTTGATATCATTATATTTTAAAACTAAAGAAGGCTTTCGATGTAACAGAACTTCCAGGAGCCCTAACCTCCTTTCTAGACTTCAGCCAACAGCTCAGCTCAAGACAGTAGTTTCACCTCACTCTGGCTTTTGATATGCATACTAGACATTATCCAGACAAACTAAAAAGACCCTACTAGACCAGGACAATTGCAGATGACAATGACCAGGAGAAAATGGAACATTTCTACCACTTTTACATTTATTTTTTCATCCATTACTTCATTCCTATTCCTTTATCCACATGCTTTGCATTGAAGAGGGAAATTAAATGAGTATAATATTCCTTGTCTGTCCTCAAGAAGTTTCTAATCTACTTATGGAGCTTATGTGTATATAAAAATTATGTGTAGTCTCAAACTTTTCAGAGTGTATAAACATGGAACTTGGGGGTGGTGGGGATATATATGTGTGTGTGTGTGTATATATATATATATATATATATATATATATATATATATATAGTTACAGCTGATTTGCTTTGTTGTATGGCAGAAACCAATACAACATTGCAAAGCAGTTCTCCAATTAAAATTTTAAAAATTTTGGAATTTTATAATTTTTTAAAATCAATTTTCTCAATGCTCTTTCTCAATGAACAGTTTTCATGATGCTGCCTTAGTCTTAAACTTGCCCGTATATAAAGTTCACTTTCATTACTATATAGTGTTCTATTGTATGTAAATACAGAGCTTTCTTGGTGGCTCAGATGGTAAAGAATCTGCCTGCAATGCAGGAAACCTGGGTTCAATTCCTGGGTCAGGAAGATCCCCTGGAGAAGAGAATGGCAACCCACTCCAGCATTCTTGCCTAGAGAATTCCATGGACAGACGACCCTGGGAGGTTATAGTTGATGGGGTCACAAAGAATCAGACACAACTGAGTGCCTAACACTTTCACTTTCTATTAAGGATGGATATTTGCACTGTTTCAGGTAAGATGGTAGATGTTGCAAGAGGCATCAGAGGGCAGACACACTGAAACTCACAGCAAACTAGTCAATCTAATCACAATAGGACCACAGCCTTGTCTAACTCAATGAAACCAAGCCATGCCTGGGGTGCAACCCAAAACGGATGGATCATGGTGGAGAGATCTGACAGAATGTGGTCCATGGAGAAGGGAATGGCAAGCCACTTCAGTATTCTTGCCTTGAGAACCCCATGAACAGTATGAAAAGGCAAAATGATAGGATACCAAAAGAGGAACTCCCCAGGTCATTAGGTGCCCAATATGCTACTGGAGATCAGTGGAGAAATAAATCCAGAAATAATGAAGGGATGGAGCCAAAGCAAAAACAATATCCAGATGTGGATGTGACTGGTGACCGAAGCAAGGTCTGATGCTGTAAAAGAGCAATATTGCATAGGAACCTGGAATGTCAGGTCCATGAATCAAGGCAAATTGGAAGTGGTCAAACAAGAGATGGCAAGAGTGAACGTCGACATTCTAGAATCAACGAACTAAAATGGACTGGAATGGGTGAATTTAACTCAGATGACCATTATATCTACTACTGCGGGCAAGAATCCCTCAGAAGAAATGGAGTAGCAAAAGAGTCAACATCATGGTCAACAAAAGAGTCCGAAATGCAGTACTTGGATGCAATCTCAAAAATGACAGAATGATCTCTGTTTCGTCTCCAAGGCAAACCATTCAAATATCACAGTTATCCAAGTCTATGCCCAACCAGTAATGCTGAAGAAACTGAAGTTGAACGGTTATATGAAGACCTACAAGAACTTTTAGAACAAACACCCAAAATAGATGTCCTTTTCATTATAGGGGACTGGAATGCAAAAGTAGGAAGTTAAGAAACACCTGGAGTAATGAGCAAATTTGGCTTTGGAATGCAGAATGAAGTAGGGCAAAGGCTAATAGAGTATTGCCAAGAAAATGCACTGGTCATAGCAAACACCCCTCTCCAACAACACAAGAGAAGACTCGACACATGGACATCACCAGATGGTCAACACAAAATCAGATTGATTATATTCTATGCAGGCCAAAGATGGAGAAGCTCTATACAGCACAACAAAAACAAGCTTCCTGTAAGGCCTCCCCTCCCATCGGACCACCACCACTTCTTGCTTTTTCTTCGCATTTCCCTTTTGCTCCCATCCGGGGCGCGGTGTTTCATCGTCCATGATCCCCTGTCCTCCGTACTCACATTCGACGAACCTCATCCGTCCATCAGCTTCTTCAGGTCACTCTGTCTGATCTAGATTCTAATCCCTTGCATTCCTATACTCTCCTCTCCACTGTATCAATCCATACAGGATCATTGACCTTCTAGCCGGTCGATACCCGGGAATGCGATCTGAGCCGGATCTTTCCTACCTTTCCTTTCAATTTCAGTCTGCAATTTCGCGCAAATAAGAGTCTCAATGGATCTGATGCCACAGTCATGCTCGCCTGCCGT
>NW_017215348.1:0-13969 GCF_001704415.2 Capra hircus
GGGACCTGATGTCTTATGTGTGCCTCGAGCTATCTCTATTGGTCAGTCTCTACTGTTAAGTCGGAGGGTGGGCGTGCAGAGCGATGGTCAAGCCGGCGAGGGGGTTATATTGCTCCCTCTTGCTTCTTCTGGGCAGTGCAATAATCTCCAATTGATCCGGAATCCCGCTACTGGCAGTGGGCGGCATGTATTGATTTGGCTGTAATGAGCCGTGCCGTTCCGTTGAGATAACTCTCGATGGGTTGGCGAGGGTGTCGGCTGTCCTTAGAAGCTAGGTGAGGGGTTTTCTTATCTCGCTTTAGCTGTGAAAAGTCATTCAGAAGACTTGTCGCAAGCGCAGCAGCCCAGACATTGCATACGGACAATATTACTTCCTCGTGCTGTTCTCCTATGCTTGCGCCTTTATAAACTTTTCTGGCGTATTTCTCTCTTGCTAATTTCCTATGGGTTCGCCTATTCCAGGAAGCAGCGCTTTATCTGGCATAATTGCTCAATCCAGCTGAGCAACTAGAGCATTGGATAGGGTTAAGATCCCTGGCGGGTGCTTTTGAAGGCTCGTTGCTGCGTTTTAGTTGTGGGCGCAGGAGTATGCTTTGCGTCAGATTAAAATTGAGCCCGGGATGCTGCCGGTCGGAATTGATCAACTAATACTGGGAGCTCCGCGTAGTTGCGATGGGTCTGATCGGCTTATAGAGTCGCTGATAGGCCGCTCAGCCGAGAGTCTCCTGGTAAAAAGTTTGGAAGGTGGACCTCGGTCGGCGCTTCTGAAGCTATTTCTCGGGCTGGGTTTAGAGCTGTATAATGTGGATCGCCATCCGCGCTCGCGGCTCCGCTCTGTTGACAGTCCTTGTTGATAATGTGCTGGTTCAGGCTAAAGCTACTGTCTAATTGGATTTTTCACTTCCCTGCTGTATTGTAGCTGCCGCAGTTAGGTCTGTCTGTGGGGAAGGCTTTTGCTCGCTATGCGCACTTGCTCATCTGGTTATGGCAGTGCCCGTTCTCAGGGTGAGGAACCACTGTCGCGTATGAACCATGTTCTTTCTGAATGGCTCCCGGTTCAGTGTGTCATGATCGCGCTATATGGGTGCTCTTCTCATGTACTAAAGACACGATGGCTAGTAATTTGCGAATTATAGATCATACCGGGCGGCAGGTTAGGTTCATGGGGTTCGAGGTGCGCGGGAAATAAGTCTCGCCATGTAGTCGCCGTAGAGGTGCGACGTGGGGCGTTGCGACTGAGGGTAACGGGAGAGGGGGATGTGTTGGTTTGTGCCGAAGTGTAAGCGCTTCGTATGGCGGGTTGAGTGAAGGAAGGGCGTGGAATGGAGGACGTGGAATGCTGTACAGGAAGGGAGGCTGTGGTGGATGAGAGTCAGCTCGGCGTCGTCCATCGGCCGCGTCAGTCAGTGTGGGGCTTGAGGCTGGGAGGGCTGTAGCTCTGAGGCGGGCGCATCTGAGCCAAGAGGTGTGATTCTTCGTCCCGTGCTGCGCTGCTTTGGCGCTGAGCCAGAGCCGCTGTGCGGTGGTTGTAATGGGGTGCTGAGGTGGTTGCTAGGCCGCCACGGTTGTCTGGCAAAGGTAGCTTACGCCGGAAGGGTGGTGGGGTAGGTTTGGAGGGAGAGTAAGTGGCGGCGCATGGCGCGGAGGGTGGGTGAGAGTGGCCGGCGGTGGGGCCTGTTTTTGTTCGCTGCGCAGGCGGTGAGGGGCTGGAGGCCTGGCAGCTGGTGGGTTGGAGTGTGGCTGTGGGGGGCGGAGGGTGGTGGGTGGGCAGCTGACCTACAAACTTATGGAGCTGTCTGGATCCGTGTAATAGCGTGTGCCAGGAGGCCTTAGCGCGGTCGTCGGGGGCTGGTTGCCCTCGTCTGGGCTGTTCCGCGTGCGGCTGGCGGTGGGCTAGCTCAGTGGTTCCCTGGTGGGTCATACATTCAGCAATTTCATGGGGGCTGTGTGTAGCTCAATCTGCCTTCAGGGTCCCTGTACAAATATTCTCCTCATCGCCTTGGTGTAGCCGTTTTGGGCCGATTCCAAGATTTCTTGCTTTCCCCACCATGAGTGTAAAAACGGGCGCCATTTGGGGGGGTCCTTAGGCGCGGTGCTATTATCCCCAAGGTCGTCAATGGATCATATGTACAGGGAACATGGTGTGTGCGGGCCGGTGTCCGCGGGGCTTTGCCGGGCGTAATCTATATAGCATAGACTCGCCTTTGGAAGCGATTTAAGTGCCATTAGTTCCGGCTCTGGATTTGGCAGCGCAGCTCCCATTGAATGGGCCATAGTTGACTCAATAAAGGGGTTAGGAGGCCGGCCAGGACGGCGTCATTTTCGCTTCGGCATGGAGTTCCCATCGAATCCCTTTTGCTTTAAAATTCTTAATCATATTCTCCAATACAGTGGCCTTAGATCCTCTTCCTCCTATTTTCTTACCTCTGGATCCCATGTCCCAGGGCCTTCCGCGAGAAGCCAATCTACCTGTTTCCACTGGCAGAGATGATGGGTCACACAGCAGATGGGTACCTCCCTGGGGGAGGGCAGAATATGGGCACGCGGAAATTGATATCCTCTTTCTAAAGCCCTGTGGTGACAGCTCGGCACGTTCCCCCCTAAGATGACATGGACACACCTCCTGACTGGCTTTCTTAAACCCTAAGTTCCCTTTCTTTATCCCTGCACAGCCGTCGACCTGAGTGTCGAGCAGCTATTGTCGCCAACCTAAACCAGTTTCCTATGCGTCTCTCTTCTGGTCCCTCCCAGGGGGGTGGCCAGGCCCCCTCTTCCACCCTACCAGGTGGGCTCCTCCCCACCTGAGCACTCAGTTCCCTTGCTGCCGTTCACGACCTGCCAAAGCGAAGAAAACCCGGCTTTGAGAGGCTGAATTCTTCCAGAGGGGTGAGGCACCTTCCCCACTCTAGGAGATTCAAGCTACAAAGCCTCGGGGTGGCCTCAAATGAGACCCTGTCTCCTCAAAGCTAGGAGTTTCCCAGTCAATGCACCAAAATGTTACAGCCACACGTTCTGGGAAACAAACTCACTCAGAAGGACAATGCAGATAGTGGAGTGCGATTTATTACACCAGCAGGCCCAAGGCAGAGTCTCCTCTTAGCCAAGGACCCTGACCAGCATTTGTGAAAATCTTTTATACCCCATGTGTACGTATCTGAACCCCCACCACCCCCCAATTTCCTTGGAACTTAAAACAAAGGAAGGGTAAATACAATCACAGTAACCCCATTATTCCAGTGTTATCAAGTGTTAGATGTTCAAACAGTTAATAATCAATAAGCCTGCAGTTACACTCTGATAGATACAGAAAGAATTATGACCTGTCCGGAGGCAGGGGTGATTACAGTATGTTTTCTCTTAGGCAATGAGTAACCTGGATGTGATCTTCAAGATTCCCCTGTCCAGAGGGGCTCTTATCCTTCTATTGTAGTTTTCATAGGCACTAAGCATGGAGTCCAGAGTCCGCTGGAGAGGTGGCCAAGCAAGATCAGCATGAACAGGCCTCTGATGGAGTCCTGCTGATGCTACTGCTAAGTCGCTTCAGTCGTGTCTGACTCTGTGCAACCCCATAGATGGCAGCCCCCAGGCTCCCCCGTTCCTGGGATTCTCCAGGCAAGAGCACTGGAGTGGGTTGCCATTTCCTTCTCCAATGCATGAAAGTGAAAAGTGAAAGTGAAGTCACTCAGTCGGGTCCGACTGTTAGTGACCCTATGGACTGCAGCCTACCAGGCTCCTTCGTCCATGGGATTTTCCAGGTCCAGGCCCTGTGAATTCCTTCTTCACCACTATCTGAGACCTACATGATTCAGACTTTGCAAGGAGCAAGCTGAGTTACAGAGGCAGAAGTGAAGAAGGAATTCACATCTTGGCCTGTTCACACTGATCATGCTCAGCCACCTTTCCAATCTGAACCTGGACTCTGTGTGTTTAGTCCCTATGAAAACAACAACAGAACAATAAGACCCCTCAAGACAGGGGAACCTTGAAGATCATATCTAGGTTACTCATCGCCTAAGAGAAAACATACACTATCACCCCTTCCTCCCAGACAGGCCATAAATTTTTCTATATCTATCAGAGTGTAACCTCGAGTTTATTGATTATTGGCTAATTGTTTGACTGTTTGAGCACATGAGCAAATAGCACGTGAATGATGGGGTTATTGGGATTGTATTTTCCTTGGTTTATGTTAAGTCTCAAGGAATTTGGAGTGGTGGGTTCAGACACATACACATGGGGTATAAAAGATTTTCCCAAATGCTGGTCAGGGTCCTTGGTTAAGAGAGACTCTGCCTTGGGCCCGCCAGTGTAATAAACTACACACTCCACTATCTGCATCGTCCTGAGTGAGTTTGTTTCCCGGATCGCATGGCTACAACAGAAGGAGCAGAAGGTTATTAAAATTTTAACTTTTCAGCTTCAACCGCACCTCCCTCCATCTTCCCTAATGCCAGTCCTGTCCTTTAGAGAAGCCCCTCCCCTAGGGAGGTGTTCAACAGAATTCCAAGTGTTAGTCTATGGAGACATTGTTCTTGAGCTTGTGGGCTTCGAAGAGATTTTCCAGCTCCTGCATGTAGCGCTGATGGAGCCTGTCCACCTCCTCCTGGGAGCAATGCGGTGTCTTCTGCACCTCAGTGGGCTTCTCCACTGCAAGACACAGAGGTGAGTGGTGGCCCAGAGCAGGAACCACTGAAGGCACAGGGTGTTCCCACCACAATGGTCATCTGAGCAGATAAACATTCTTTCTCCCTCTCTTTCAATTCTATTCTTGAGTCATAGATTCTACGATGTTAACAACTCCAAGATTCTGATATATCAACTATACAGTCGGCAGGCATTTGCATGCATTATCTCTTCTGTCATTCTAACAATCCTAGGATGTCAGAACCTGTTATTATTCCTGTTTGACTGCTGAAGAAATGAGGTTCAGGGACGTTAAGTAACTTGTTTGGAGAAGGCAATGGCACCCTACTCCAGTACTCTTGCCTGGAAAATCCAATGGATGGAGGAGCCTGTGGGGCTGCAGTCCATGGGGGTCACTAAGAGTCGGACACGAGGGGAGAGGGAAAGATGGCGGAGGAATAGGACGGGAAGACCACTTTCTCCCTCACAAATTCCTCAAAAGAACATTTAAACGCCGAGCAAACTTCACAAAACAACTTCTGTAGGCTGGCAGAGGACATCAGGCAACCAGAAAAGCAGATCATTGTCTTCAAAAACAGATTTTTAATCTTTGCTCTTAGGTTTTTGTGGTCAATTTTGTACATTTAAAAACCCAAACTTCACTATCCCAGTTTACCTGAGAGCGAGATTACTGGCTTGACCACTCTCTCCTCCTCTGGACTCTCCTTTTTCTCCACCAGGTGGCCTCTGTCTCTTTTCTCCCCCATCTCTCCTCTATCCAACTCTGTGAATCTCTGTGTGTTCCAGACGGTGGAGAACACCTAAAGGAACAGGTTACTGGCAGGATTTGTCTCTCTCCTTCTCATTCCTCTCTCTGATCCTCCTGGTCACCTCTGTCTACTTCCTCCCTCTCCTCTTCCGCGTATAACTCTGTAAATACCTCTGAGCGGTCCAGACTATAGAGCGCACATAAGGAAGTGACTACTGGCTAGCTTGCTCTCTTCTCTTTTGATCTCACCGCATCTCATTCCAGTTACCTCTAACTACCCCCTCCATCTTCTCTTCTCCTTATAACTCAGTGAACCTCTCTGAGTGTCCCTCAATGTGGAGAAACTTTTCATCTTTAACCTAGATGTTTTATCATCGGTGCTGTATAGATGGAGAAGTCTAGAGGCTATTGTAAAAATAAAACTGGAAAACCAGAAGGCAGGAGGCTTAAATCCAAAGCTGAAAACATTAGAGAACTCTTGAATTCAGGGAACATTAAGCAATAGGAGCCCATCTAATGCCTTCATACCTACACTGAAACCAAAGTTCCACCCAAGGGCCAACAAGTTCCAAAACAAGACATACACCAAATTCTCCAGCAACACAGGAACACCCCTGAGCTTCAATATACAGGCAGCTCAAAATTATCCCAAAACTTTGATGTCTCATAACCCATTACGGGTCACTCCACTGCACTCCAGAGAGAAGAAACCCAGCTCCACCCACCAAAAACTCCAACACAAGCCTCCCTAACCAGGAAACCTTGACAAGCCACTGATAGAACCCCACCCAAAGTGAGGAAGCTTCATAATAAAGAGAATTCCACAAATACCAGAATATAAAAAGGCCACCCCAAACGCAGCAATATAACCAAGATGAAGAGACAGAGGAATACTCAGCAGGTAAAGGAACAGGAGAGTTGCCCACCAAACCAAACAAAAGAGGAAGAAGTAGGGAATCTACCGGAGAAGAATTCCAAATATTGATAGTGAAAATGATCCAAAAATCTTGAAATCAAAATGGAATCACAGATAAATAGGCTAGAGACAAAGGATTGAGAAGATGCAAGAAAGGTTTAACAAGGACCTAGAAGAAATAAAAAAGAGTCAAAATATAATGAATAATGCAATAAATGAGATCAGAAACACTCTGGAGGCACAATTAGTAGAATAACGGAGGCAGAAGATAGGATTAGTGAAATAGAAGATAGAATGGTAGAAATAATGAATCAGAGAGGAAACAAGAAAACGAATGTAAAAGAAATGAGGACAATCTCAGAGACCTCCAGGACAATATGAAACGCTCCAACATTCGAATTATAGGAGTCCCAGAAGAAGAAGACAGAAAGAAAGATCATGAGAAAATCTTGAGGAGATAATAGTTGAAAACTTCCCTAACATGGGGAAGGAAATAATCACCCAAGTCCAAGAAACACAGAGAGTTCCAAATAGGATAAACCCAAGGCGAAACACCCAAGACACATATTAATCAAATTAACAAAGATCAAACACAAAGAACAAATATTAAAAGCAGCAAGGGAAAACAACAAATAACACACAAGGGGATTCCCATAAGGATAACAGCTGATCTTTCAATAGAAACTCTTCAGGCCAGGAGGGAATGGCAAGACATACTTAAAGTGATGAAAGACAATAACCTACAGCCCAGATTACTGTACCCAGCAAGGATCTCATTCAAATACGAAGGAGAAATCAAAAGCTTTACAGACAAGCAAAAGCTGAGAGAATTCAGCACCACCAAACCAGCTCTCCAACAAATTCTAAAGGATATTCTCTAGACAGGAAACACAAAAAGGGTGTATAAACTCGAACCCAAAACAATAAAGTAAATGGTAACGGGATCACACTTATCAATAATTACCTTAAACATAAATGGGTTGAACGCCCCAACCAAAAGGCAAAGACTGGCCGAATGGATACAAAAACAAGACCCCTCTATATGCTGCTTACAAGAGACCCCACCTCAAAACAAGGGACACATACAGACTGAAAGTGAAGGGCTGGAAAAAGATATACCACGCAAATAGAGACCAAAAGAAAGCAGGAGTGGCAATACTCATATCCGATAAAATAGACTTTAAAACAAAGGCTGTGAAAAGAGACAAAGAAGGCCACTACATAATGATCAAAGGAACAATCCAAGAAGAAGATATAACAATTATAAATATATATGCCCCCCAATATAGGAGCCCGCAATATGTAAGACAAATGCTAACAAGTATGAAAGGGGAAATCAACAATAACACAATAATAGTGGGAGACTTTAATACCCCACTCACACCTATGGACAGATCAACTAAACAGAAAATTAACAAAGAAACGCAAACTTTAAATGATACATTAGATCAGTTAGACCTAATTGATATCTATAGGACATTTCACCCCAAAACAATGAATTTCACCTTTTTTCAAGTGCTCATGGAACCTTCTCCAGGATAGATCACATCCTGGGCCATAAATCTAAACTTGATAAATTCAAAAAAATCGAAATCATTCCAAGCATCTTTTCTGACCATAATGCATTAAGATTAGATCTCAATTACAGGAGAAAAACTATTAAAAATTCCAACATATGGAGGTTGAACAACACACTTCTGAATAACCAACAAATCACAGAAGAAATCAAAAAAAGAAATCAAAATATGCATAGAAACTAATGAAAATGAAAACACAACAACCCAAAACCTGTGGGACACTATAAAAGCAGTGCTAAGAGGAAAGTTCATAGCAATACAGGCATACCTCAAGAAACAAGAAAAAAGTCAAATAAATAACCTAACTCTACAACTAAAGCAACTAGAAAAGGAAGAGTTGGAGAACCCCAGAGTTAGTAGAAGGAAAGAAATCTTAAAAATTAGGGCAGAAATAAATGCAAAAGAAACAAAAGAGACCATAGCAAAAATCAACAAAGCCAAAAGCTGGTTCTTTGAAAGGATAAATAAAATTGACAAACCATTAGCCAGACTCATCAAGAAGCAAAGAGAGAAAAATCAAATCAATAAAATTAAAATGAAAATGGAGAGATCACAACAGACAACACAGAAATAAAAGGATCATAAGAGACTACTATCAGCAGTTGTATGCCAATAAAATGGACAACGTGGAAGAAATGGACAAATTCTTAGAAAAGTACAATTTTCCAAAACTGAACCAGGAAGAAATAGAAAAATCTTAACAGACCCATCACAAGCAGCGGAAATTGAAACTGTAATCAGAAATCTTCCAGCAAACAAGAAGCCCAGGTCCAGACGGGCTTCACAGCTGAATTCTACAAAAAATTTCGAGAAGAGCTAACACCTATCCTCCTCAAACTCTTCCAGAAAATTGCAGAGGAAGGTAAACTTCCAAACTCATTCTATGAGGCCACCATCACCCTAATACCAAAACCTGACAAAGATGTCACAAAAAAAGAAAACTACAGGCCAATATCACTGATGAACATAGATGCAAAAATCCTCAACAAAATTCTAGCAATCAGAATCCAACAACACATTAAAAAGATCATACACCATGACCAAGTGGGCTTTATCCCAGGGATGCAAGGATTCTTCAATATCCGCAAATCAATCAATGTAATTCACCACATTAAAAATTGAAAAATAAAAACCATATGATTATCTCAATAGATGGCAGAGAAGGCCTTTGACAAAATTCAACATCCATTTATGATAAAAACTCTCCAGAAAGCAGGAATAGAAGGAACATACCTCAACATAATAAAAGCTATATATGACAAACCCACAGCAAAATTATCCTCAATGGTGAAAAATTGAAAGCATTTCCCCTAAAGTCAGGAACAAGACAAGGGTGTCCACTTTCACCGCTACTATTCAACATAGTTCTGGAAGTTTTGGCCACAGCAATCAGAGCAGAAAAAGAAATAAAAGGAATCCAAATTGGAAAAGAAGAAGTAAAACTCTCACTGTTTGCAGATGACATGATCCTCTACATGGAAAACCCTAAAGACTCCACCGAAAATTACTAGAGCTAATCAATGAATATAGTAAAGTTGCAGGATATAAAATCAACACACAGAAATCCCTTGCATTCCTATACACGAATAATGAGAAAGTAGAAAAAGAAATTAAGGAAACAATTCCATTCACCATTGCAACGAAAAGAATAAAATACTTAGGAATATATCTACCTAAAGAAACTAAAGACCTATATATAAAAAACTATAAAACACTGATGAAAGAAATCAAAAGAACACTAATAGATGGAGAAATATACCATGTTCATGGATCGAAGAGTCAATATAGTGAAATGAGTATACTACTAAGGCATTTACAATTCAATGCAATCCTTCAAGCTACAGCCACATTTTTTTCACAGAACTAGAACAAATAATTTCAAGATTTGTATGGAAATACAAAAAAACTCGAATAGCCAAAGCAATCTGAGAAAGAAGAATGGAACTGGAGGAATCAACTTGCCTGACTTCAGGCTCTACTACAAAGCCACAGTCATCAAGACAGTATGGTACTGGCACAAAGACAGACATATAGATCAATGGAACAAAATAGAAAGCCCAGAGATAAATCCACACACATATGGACACCTTATCTTTGACGAAAGGAGGCAAGAATATACAATGGAGTAAAGGACAATATCTTTAACAAGTGGTGCTGGGAAAACTGGTCAACCACTTGTAAAAGAATGAAACTAGATCACTTTCTAACACCAGTACACAAAAATAAACTCAAAATGGATTAAAGATCTAAATGTAAGATCAGAAACTATAAAACTCCTAGAGGAGAACATAGGCAAAACACTCTCAGACATAAATCACAGCAGGATCCTCTATGATCCACCTCCCAGAATTCTGGAAATAAAAGCAAAAATAAACAAATGGGATCTAATTAAAATTAAAAGCTTCTGTACAACAAAGGAAAATATAAGCAAGGTGAAAAGACAGCCTTCTGAATGGGAGAAAATAATAGCAAATGAAAGCAACTGACAAACAACTAATCTCAAAAATATACAAGCAACTTCTGCAGCTCAATTCCAGAAAAATAAACGACCCAATCAAAAAATGGGCCAAAGAACTAAATAGACATTTCTCCAAAGAAGACATACAGATGGCTAACAAACACATGAAAAGATGCTCAACATCACTCATTATTAGAGAAATGCAAATCAAAACCACAATGAGGTACCACTTCACACCAGTCAGAATGGCTGCGATCCAAAAATCTGCAAGCAATAAATGCTGGAGAGGGTGTGGAGAAAAGGGAACCCTCCTACACTGTTGGTGGGAATGCAAACTAGTACAGCCACTATGGAGAACAGTGTGGAGATTCCTTAAAAAATTGCAAATAGAACTACCTTATGACCCAGCAATCCCACTTCTGGGCATACACACCGAGGAAACCAGAATTGAAAGAGACACATGTACCCCAATGTTCATCGCAGCACTGTTTATAATAGCCAGGACATGGAAACAACCTAGATGTCCATCAGCAGATGAATGGATAAGAAAGCTGTGGTACATATACACAATGGAGTATTACTCAGCCGTTAAAAAGAATTCATTTGAATCAGTTCTGATGAGATGGATGAAACTGGAGCCGATTATACAGAGTGAAGTAAGCCAGAAAGAAAAACACCAATACAGTATACTAACACATATATATGGAATTTAGGAAGATGGCAATGACGACCCTGTATGCAAGACAGGAAAAAAGACACAGATGTGTATAACGGACTTTTGGACTCAGAGGGAGAGGGAGAGGGTGGGATGATTTGGGAGAATGGGAATTCTAACATGTATACTGTCATGTAAGAATTGAATCGCCAGTCCATGTCTGACGTAGGGTGCAGCATTGCTTGGGGCTGGTGCATGGGGATGACCCAGAGAGATGTTGTGGGGAGGGAGGATGGGAGGGGGGTTCATGTTTGGGAACGCATGTAAGAATTAAAGATTTTAAAATTTAAAAAAAAAAAAAAATAAAAGAGCAAAATTAACAGGATGGGAAACACTAGATATCATCTTCATATAACATTAGGGATACCAAGGGCATGCATACAAATGATGGGCACAATATTAAGGGCAGAAATGGTATGGACCTAAAGAAGCAGAAGATATCAAGAATAGTGTAGGAATACACAGAAGACCTATAAAAAAATTGATGCTTAATGAATCTAGATAATTGTAATGATGTATCACTAAGCCATTCTGGAGTTGCACTCAGACTATTCTGGCCTTAGGTGAAGTGATCTACACCATTATCTAGTGAAATATATCTTTTTTCACATTCTGATATCTTCTACTATCTGAATCTTCTTCATTGTTAGGTCCATACCATTTCTAGCCTTTATTGTGCCCATCTTTGTATGCCAGTGCCCTTGGTATCCCTATTTTATTGTAAGAGATATCTAGTGTTTCCCATCCTGTTATTTTGCTCTGTTTCTTTTTTTTTTTTTTAAATTTTAAAATCTTTAATTCTTACATGCGTTCCCAAACATGAACCCCCCTCCCACCTCCCTCCCCACAACATCTCTCTGGGTCATCCCCATGCACCAGCCTCCAAGCAATGCTGCTACCCTAGCAGTCAGACATGGACTGGCGATTCGAATTCTTACATGATCAGTATACATGTTAGAATGCCATTCTCCCAAATCATCCCACCCTCTCCCTCTCCCTCTGAGTCCAAAAGTCCTGTATACACATCTGTGTCTTTTTTGCCTGTCTTGCATACAGGGTCGTCATTGCCATCTTCCTAAATTCCATATATATGTGTTAGTATACTGTATTGGTGTTTTTCTTTCTGGCTTACTTCACTCTGTATAATCTGGCTCCAGTTTCATCCATCTCATCAGAACTGATTCAAATGAATTCTTTTTAACGGCTGAGTAATACTCCATTGTGTATATGTACCACAGCTTTCTTATCCATTCATCTGCTGATGGACATCTAGGTTGTTTCCATGTCCTGGCTATTATAAACAGTGCTGCGATGAACATTGGGGTACATGTGTCTCTTTCAATTCTGGTTTCCTCGGTGTGTATGCCCAGAAGTGGGATTGCTGGGTCATAAGGTAGTTCTATTTGCAATTTTTTAAGGAATCTCCACACTGTTCTCCATAGTGGCTGTACTAGTTTGCATTCCCACCAACAGTGTAGGAGGGTTCCCTTTTCTCCACACCCTCTCCAGCATTTATTGCTTGCAGATTTTTGGATCGCAGCCATTCTGACTGGTGTGAAGTGGTACCTCATTGTGGTTTTGATTTGCATTTCTCTAATAATGAGTGATGTTGAGCATCTTTTCATGTGTTTGTTAGCCATCCGTATGTCTTCTTTGGAGAAATGTCTATTTAGTTCTTTGGCCCATTTTTTGATTGGGTCGTTTATTTTTCTGGAATTGAGCTGCAGAAGTTGCTTGTATATTTTTGAGATTAGTTGTTTGTCAGTTGCTTCATTTGCTATTATTTTCTCCCATTCAGAAGGCTGTCTTTTCACCTTGCTTATATTTCCTTTGTTGTGCAGAAGCTTTTAATTTTAATTAGATCCCATTTGTTTATTTTTGCTTTTATTTCCAGAATTCTGGGAGGTGGATCATAGAGGATCCTGCTGTGATTTATGTCTGAGAGTGTTTTGCCTATGTTCTCCTCTAGGAGTTTTATAGTTTCTGATCTTACATTTAGATCTTTAATCCATTTTGAGTTTATTTTGTGTACGGTGTTAGAAAGTGATCTAGTTTCATTCTTTTACAAGTGGTTGACCAGTTTTCCAGCACCACTTGTTAAAGATATTGTCCTTTACTCCATTGTATATTCTTGCCTCCTTCGTCAAAGATAAGGTGTCCATATGTGTGTGGATTTATCTCTGGGCTTTCTATTTTGTTCCATTGATCTATATGTCTGTCTTTGTGCCAGTACCATACTGTCTTGATGACTGTGGCTTTGTAGTAGAGCCTGAAGTCAGGCAAGTTGATTCCTCCAGTTCCATTCTTCTTCTCAAGATTGCTTTGGCTATTCGAGGTTTTTTGTATTTCCATACAAATCTTGAAATTATTTGTTCTAGTTCTGTGAAAAATGTGGCTGGTAGCTTGACAAGGATTGCATTGAATTTGTAAATTCTTTGGTAGTATACTCATTTTTCACTATATTGATTCTTCCGATCCATGAACATGGTATATTTCTCCATCTATTAGTGTCCTCTTTGATTTCTTTCATCAGTGTTTTATAGTTTTCTATATATAGGTCTTTAGTTTCTTTAGGTAGATATATTCCTAAGTATTTTATTCTTTCGTTGCAATGGTGAATGGAATTGTTTCCTTAATTTCTTTTTCTACTTTCTCATTATTCGTGTATAGGAATGCAAGGATTTCTGTGTGTTGCAACTTTACTAATATTCATTGATTAGCTCTAGTAATTTTCTGGTGGAGTCTTTAGGGTTTTCTATGTAGAGCGATCATGTTCATCTGCAACAGTGAGAGTTTTACTTCTTCTTCCAATTTGGATTCCTTTATTTCTTTTTTCTGCTCTGATTGCTGTGGCCAAAACTTCCAGAACTATGTTGAATAGTAGCGGTGAAAAGTGGACACCCTTTTTGTC
>NW_017215349.1:0-13969 GCF_001704415.2 Capra hircus
GACTCGATGGACATGAGTCTGAGTGAACTCTTGGAGATGGTGATGGACAGGGAGGCCTGGCGTGCTGCAATTCATAGGGTCACAAAGAGTCGGACACGACTGAGGCAACTGAACTGAACAGAAATGTTTGAAAATAATTCTTAAAGATAATATTTGCAGCATGAAAATTCTATTCATTATACTCCTATTCATCCAGATTTCATTGTCTATAAGTAGTGTTGTTTTCTTTGAAACAGGCTCTTCATGTACTTCTTATCTGTGGTGCATCTTGGATACAATGACTGAGCTGAGTGGATACAACAGATGTTGTATGGCAAAGCTAAAAAATTATTCTCTGGATCTTTATAGAAGTTTGCCCACCTCCACTGTAAATATGGTAGGGTTTTTTGTTTATTTGTTTGTTCTTAGAGGCATATGCTGAGGGCTATACATTAGAAACATTTTGAATTTTGTTCTCATTACAAATTACTGTGAATTTAGTTCAGATTACATTGTGCATTTTGTTCTTTGGAACAAACCTCCTGTGGGTAGACGTCCAGCTGATTACATCGCTCTCAGTAATCTGCTTCATTGTTTCAGCTCCTTTTGTGTCTCTGTTGCCTATTTTCCTTCCTTTTCCTTCTTCCATTTGTTTGATTGTTGTTGTTGTTGTTGTCGTTGCTTTCTTTTGTTTTTTTGGGGGGTTTTTGGAGGTTTGTTTTTTTTTTCGGTTTTCCATTTTTTTTAATTTTTTTATTTTGTGTTCATTTTGTATTTTTTTTGTTGCTTTTATTCTCTTTCTCTATTTTATATACAATAGTTGACTCATACAGTCGTCTTTCCAATTCCAGGGCTAAAACGCGCTATAAGTCAAGGTATAAGAAAGGTTTCCCTCCTGGAGAGGATGACTGTTGCTTTCCTTCTCGGTGTGGGACAGGTGTGTTTGTTTGCTCTCCCGTCCTGGACATTATGCTCGCCTTCCAGGACGATGGGGTTTCACGGTCCATGGGTTTCCCATACATAGCTGAAGCTTGATCCGTGGATACTTACTAGGAAAGAACGGCCCTGACCCCGCTTTCTTCCTTAGCCTCTTGCACCCCTCCCACCTCCCGCTTCCCCATCCCATCCCAGGACCCTACCACTTTGTGCTTTATCGTCCAGGTGCTCACACCCTTGCTGTCCTCTTGCCTCCTTCCCATGGCACAGAGAAGCGAGATCAGCCAGTATCTTTCTCGCTTTTGCACGGATTTCCCCCAGCGTAAGGCCACCTTCCCACTCCCTCTGCCACGCCGCTCCAGTCGCCATTCTTCTCCTTTTTCTCCTTCTCCTTCTCCCTCTTCTTCAGAGGGGGTGGGTGGGCAAGCAGTAAGTCCATTGGAGACGATGGGGCGGAGGAGGATGGGTGGTGATGATGAGGGAGGGCTGTGGTGGCTCCACGTCCTCGCGCGGGCACGCTTGTTCGTGTTCTTGGGGAAGATACTGCTCATCATTCTTTTTCCTCTCCACGTGTGGAGGGCATGGTGCGCTGTAGGTGAGCATGCGGGGGAAACGAGCCATCGGAACGTTCTCTGTTCCTTGCCACGCCGACTGGCGCAGTCAGCAGCCAGAGTTGTCCTCGAGGTCTGAGATGTTAAACCGCACATTCCCGGTCTGCCCTTTGCTGGAGGGTTTGGGGTTCGCAGCCGTCAGCCAAGAAACAGAAATAAAACACAAGAGGTGATCGATAAAGGTCCTCAGGCCCCCCCTCCACCGGGTCACGGGAATCATGAGGCAGTGGAGAAAGCAGCTAGGGGAGGAGAGTTTCCCCACCGCCCCAGGCACTTTGGAGGCCGGCCGCGTCTCCTCGAGTCCAGCGGCGTTTGTCCGGGGCCCAGCTGGAAGGGACAACTGACTGCCAGGCAGGACGGGCAGAGTCGGAAGTCCAGTTGGCTTGCTATCCCAATCTAGGGTAGGCTCGGGTCTTTCCTCAGGGCGGGGAGGACCTTTGCTTCCAGAAATGAACGCTGCGTGACGAATCTCCACCTAGGCCCCGGTGCACTGCTGGTGGAGAGGTTTCTTTGGCACTAGTTGGCTCGCCTTTCTCCCCGTGGCCTTCGTGTCGGTGCTGGTGGTGCCGGTGGTGGTGCTCACGGCATTGTGGATCGCGTCTCCTGTTTGGCACTTGGCGCTTCTCCAGCACGCTCCTTGCACCGGAAATGGAGCCCCAGGGAACTTTGCGGACGAGCGTCCTGTCGGGGACCCACGGATCCCCAACTCAATCCTGCTGGAAACTCTGCCTAGTAGCACGAGGCCTCCCGAGGGCAGCCACCCATAAAGACTGCTTGCCCATCTTCTCCGCAGACGCTGCTCGACGTTTGGGGCATTCTCGAGAGCCTGGCCGGCCGGAAGGACACTGTGCGTGGACCTGCATCCGCTCTTCCCTGCACCTCCCCCCCGAAGGGCTCCGGAGAGCGTCTCCTTGCTCGGCTGGCTGTGAGCGTTCTGTGAGGCGTCTCCAGGCCGCGTCACTCACCAGAGGCCAGCGGTGCGGCCAGGGACTGGAGACGGGGGAAGAAAGGCAAAGCCACACCCAAAGTCCCATCCAGAGAGGACTCTCCCACCCTCGCAGAAGTGGCAGGCCCTGGCACCGTGCTCAGACCCGCTCACGCACCCCATTCGCTCCGCCGACTTCCCAGCAGAGCCAGCCCTCGAGAGCTGAGCCGCTCGGGCACAAACCCGTTCCCAGGGAACGCTGAGACCCCGGGCTCGCTCCAGGCCGCCTTTCCCCGGAGGCCGCATCGTCCTCACCGCCAGAGAGGAACTCGCTCCTCCTCGGCACTCTTGCTGCGTCGCCCAGGGCGGGGCCGCACGCAGAGTGTGCCTGGGCGTCTGCACGCATGTGCATCAGAGCCGGCCTACCGCCACAGCCCCAGAGATGGCCGCGGCTTCTTGTTCCTCCCCTTGGTCGCTCTGGCCTCCCGCTGGCACAAGGGCCGTGGCCGACGTCCGTCGGCCCCGGAGGCGGGGTGTCCGTGCTGGGCCGGTCGAGCCGGTGGTGCTCCTGTGCGGGCGGCGGGCGGTTTCTCCCTCCTCCGGGTCTGGACCGGTGAATCACGACTGCGCCGGCAGGCAGGGCAGCCTGGATCTTGCGCAGCTCCAAGGCCGGCTTCGTCGGTTGTGTTCTTGCAGGCGTCTCCACTGCTCTAAGCTCATCCCTTCGGCCTCTGTGTCCCCGGGGACTCCTGCGACCCAGGAGCTCTGCCGCTGGCGTCTCCTGCAGGCTGCCCGGGGTCTGCGGGGTCAGCCCCGAGGGGGGCCGCTGCCCCTCCCCCAGCGCCCCTTCCCACGCACCCTCCCGGGCGTAGAACAGGACGTAGGCGCTCTGGCTCAGGGCAGCAGTCTCGTCACAGGCGGTCACCTTGGCATCGTCCATCTTATACCATTGGCCGTTGCCGGCTCGGACGTAACAAAAGTAGTGTCCTCGCTCACAGCTCCACCCGGAGTGCACCAGCACGGCATAGAGCACGTAGCCCAGTGGCCCTGCCTTCCCCTCAGACGTGTAGGGCTGCACGTCCAGGCGCTGGGGATAGCGCACCTCCTGAGCCCTTTTGGCCCCGCTCAGCTGTGTGAACCGCTTCAGCACCAGCACCAGGACCTGGGACGTGCTGTGCAAAGTCAACCTCTTGGTGGCAGGCACCTTCCGGAGACAAACGCCACAGTCATAGGCATTTTCCGCCTCCAGCTTCTCGGGCTTGACCAGCTCTCTCAGAGCTTGCTCCACACTCTGAGCCGCCGTGATATCCAGGCTGACGTCCAGATGAGGGTCGAACGTGTCCGAGACACCGAGGCAGTGGAGACACTGGATCCGAGACCTCCACGTCCCGCCGAAGATCTGACGGACGACGCTGGTGTCCTCGGAGGCGTGGCCCGACGGCTGGGATGCACTCAGGCACCCTTGCTGCATGCCATTCAGAGTGAACATCAGAAACTCGTGGGCATCTTCCTGCTGGTGTCTGTGGAAGCCCGCCAGCAGGTCCTTGCGGGGCCGGATCACCTCTCCCGCGTGAAGGAGGGCTCGGGTCACGTGAGCTCGCATGGCACAGAGCGTGCAGGAGCTGCCGGCCGGACAGAGGGTGGCGTGCTGCCGGGACACCAGCCAGCTGGCCAGGGGCGGCGTGTGGCTCAGACACTGCAGCGCCGCGTTCACGTAGCAGGTGTTCCCCAGATTCTGAAGCCCAGCGCCCACCCCCCACGGCCCCCTCCAACTCAGGGCGACTTTCTGGCCAGGCGCCAGCCCCGCTGACCCAGGAGCCAAGTCACCCCGCTGGGGGCGCCCGACTGCCGGCGACGGCCCCTCAGGGACAGAGGGTCCCCGAAGGGCATCCGCACCAGCGGCGCTGGCCCGACAACCTCGCCCTCCGGCTAAGACGTTGAAGGGAGCCGGACACGCACCTCCCCCGTGCTCAGAAGCAGCCCCCGGGCTCTGCAAACAAGGCCCACGAGGGTTTCCATCTCCTACCTGCAGCTGCACGCCGATGCCTCCTTCCCTCACACCGTCGTCTCCAAAAAGGGCCTTGGCCCCGCCCCCTCGGTCCTTTGGGGCTTTCCCACGGCCCCACCCCCGCACGTGCAAGCTCCTCATTCGCTGAGGCGGCCGAGGGCCTGCCCACTCCCACTCCCGCCATCCAACCACCGACACTTTTCTCGGGGAATTCCCCTTGACGAAGCCCCGCACGCACTTCCGACCTGGCCCCCTGGACCAAAGGGCTCCGGATGCAAATGATTCGGGGCCATTGGGCCTTCCAGCCTTGCCCGCTAGAGAGTCACTGCGGGCCTTCCAAGTTCA
Organism: Capra hircus; assembly: GCF_001704415.2. Classification (NCBI taxonomy): domain Eukaryota; kingdom Metazoa; phylum Chordata; class Mammalia; order Artiodactyla; family Bovidae; genus Capra; species Capra hircus. Next base: position 4,805 of record NW_017215349.1, read on the forward strand.
GCACACAAATGCGGGCTGCAGAGGAATGCCGTGGGCTCACCATTCACGTCCTAACACACTTGTGCAAACATAGGTCTGCCCCCTACCCTCTCCCCTTTAGGGTCTCCCTCCCCAGACCCCTGCCTGAGGACAACCCTCCCCAGACAACAAGAAACCCTTGCCTCAACTTTGCTCTCCAGTGAGGTCCGCTCCAATTTCTATGCTTTCTCACTGGACACTCTCCTAGGGTCCTGGCACCAAAAGATGCCGAGAGAGTGGCACATATGCTTTTCTCCCTTCAGGGCCGTTGGTCAAGCCCCAAAGCGAGCTCATTCCAAAATTAGGCTTGCTGCAACTTTGGATTCCTTGCTTCAGCTCTTTTTATGTCTCCGTTGCCTTTTTTCCTTTTCCTTCTTCCATTTGTTTTAGTGGTGGTTGTTGTTGTTGTCGTTGCTTTCTTTGTTTTTTTTTTTGGGGGGGGTTTCGAGCGTTTTTTGGGGTTTGTTTTTTTTTTTTGCTTTTCCTTTTTTTTTTTTTTTTTTTTTTGTGTTCATTTTGTTATTTTTTTGTTGCTTTTATTCTCTTTCTCTATTTTATATACAATAGTTGACTCATACAGTCGTCTTTCCAATTCCAGGGCTTAAAACGCGCTATAAGTCAAGGTATAAGAAAGGTTTCCCTCCTGGAAGAGGATGACTGTTGCTTTCCTTCTCGGTGTGGGACAGGTGTGTTTGTTTGCTCTCCCGTCCTGGACATTATGCTCGCCTTCCAGGACGATGGGGGTTTCACGGTCCATGGGTTTCCCATACATAGCTGAAGCCTTGATCCGTGGATACTTACTAGGAAAGAACGGCCCTGACCCCGCTTTCTTCCTTAGCCTCTTGCACCCCTCCCACCTCCCGCTTCCCCATCCCATCCCAGGACCCTACCACTTTGTGCTTTATCGTCCAGGTGCTCACACCCTTGCTGTCCTCTTGCCTCCTTCCCATGGCACAGAGAAGCGAGATCAGCCAGTATCTTTCTCGCTTTTGCACGGATTTCCCCCAGCGTAAGGCCACCTTCCCACTCCCTCTGCCACGCCGCTCCAGTCGCCATTCTTCTCCTTTTTCTCCTTCTCCTTCTCCCTCTTCTTCAGAGGGGGTGGGGGTGGGCAAGCAGTAAGTCCATTGGAGACGATGGGGCGGAGGAGGATGGGTGGTGATGATGAGGGAGGGCTGTGGGTGGCTCCACGTCCTCGCGCGGGGCACGCTTGTTCGTGTTCTTGGGGGAAGATACTGCTCATCATTCTTTTTCCTCTCCACGTGTGGAGGGCATGGTGCGCTGTAGGTGAGCATGCGGGGGAAACGAGCCATCGGAACGTTCTCTGTTCCTTGCCACGCCGACTGGCGCAGTCAGCAGCCAGAGTTGTCCCTCGAGGTCTGAGATGTTAAACCGCACATTCCCGGTCTGCCCTTTGCTGGAGGGTTTGGGGTTCGCAGCCGTCAGCCAAGAAACAGAAATAAAACACAAGAGGTGATCGATAAAGGTCCTCAGGCCCCCTCCACCGGGTCACGGGAATCATGAGGCAGTGGAGAAAGCAGCTAGGGGAGGAGAGTTTCCCCACCGCCCCAGGCACTTTGGAGGCCGGCCGCGTCTCCTCGAGTCCAGCGGCGTTTGTCCGGGGCCCAGCTGGAAGGGACAACTGACTGCCAGGCAGGACGGGCAGAGTCGGAAGTCCAGTTGGCTTGCTATCCCAATCTAGGGTAGGCTCGGGTCTTTCCTCAGGCGGGGGAGGACCTTTGCTTCCAGAAATGAACGCTGCGTGACGAATCTCCACCTAGGCCCCGGTGCACTGCTGGTGGAGAGGTTTCTTTGGCACTAGTTGGCTCGCCTTTCTCCCCGTGGCCTTCGTCGTGTCTGGTGGTGTGGTGGTGCTCACGGCATTGTGGATCGCGTCTCCTGTTTGGCACTTGGCGCTTCTCCAGCACGCTCCTTGCACCGGAAATGGAGCCCCAGGGAACTTTGCGGACGAGCGTCCTGTCGGGGACCCACGGATCCCCAACTCAATCCTGCTGGAAACTCTGCCTAGTAGCACGAGGCCTCCCGAGGGCAGCCACCCATAAAGACTGCTTGCCCATCTTCTCCGCAGACGCTGCTCGACGTTTGGGGCATTCTCGAGAGCCTGGCCGGCCGGAAGGACACTGTGCGTGGACCTGCATCCGCTCTTCCCTGCACCTCCCCCCCGAAGGGCTCCGGAGAGCGTCTCCTTGCTCGGCTGGCTGTGAGCGTTCTGTGAGGCGTCTCCAGGCCGCGTCACTCACCAGAGGCCAGCGGTGCGGCCAGGGACTGGAGACGGGGGAAGAAAGGCAAAGCCACACCCAAAGTCCCATCCAGAGAGGACTCTCCCACCCTCGCAGAAGTGGCAGGCCCTGGCACCGTGCTCAGACCCGCTCACGCACCCCATTCGCTCCGCCGACTTCCCAGCAGAGCCAGCCCTCGAGAGCTGAGCCGCTCGGGCACAAACCCGTTCCCAGGGAACACGGAGACCCCGGGCACGCTCCAGGTACCGCCTTTCCCGGAGGCCGCATCGTCCTCACCGCCAGAGAGGAACTCGCTCCTCGTCGGCACTCTTGCTGCGCCCAGGGCGGGCCGCACGCAGAGTGTGCCTGGGCGTCTGCACGCATGTGCATCAGAGCCGGCCTACCGCCACAGCCCCAGAGATGGCCGCGGCTTCTTGTTCCTCCCCTTGGTCGCTCTGGCCCTCCCGCTGGCACAAGCCGACGTCCGTCGGAGGGGGTGTCCGTGCTGGGCCGGTCGAGCCGGTGGTGCTCCTGTGCGGGCGGCGGGCGGTTTCTCCCTCCTCCGGGTCTGGACCGGTGAATCACGACTGCGCCGGCAGGCAGGGCAGCCTGGATCTTGCGCAGCTCCAAGGCCGGCTTCGGTCGGTTGTGTTCTTGCAGGCGTCTCCACTGCTCTAAGCTCATCCCTTCGGCCTCTGTGTCCCCCGGGGACTCCTGCGACCCAGGAGCTCTGCCGCTGGCGTCTCCTGCAGGCTGCCCGGGTCTGCGGGGTCAGCCCCGAGGGGGGCCGCTGCCCCTCCCCCAGCGCCCCCTTCCCACGCACCCTCCCGGGCGTAGAACAGGACGTAGGCGCTCTGGCTCAGGGCAGCAGTCTCGTCACAGGCGGTCACCTTGGCATCGTCCATCTTATACCATTGGCCGTTGCCGGCTCGGACGTAACAAAAGTAGTGTCCTCGCTCACAGCTCCACCCGGAGTGCACCAGCACGGCATAGAGCACGTAGCCCAGTGGCCCTGCCTTCCCCTCAGACGTGTAGGGCTGCACGTCCAGGCGCTGGGGATAGCGCACCTCCTGAGCCCTTTTGGCCCCGCTCAGCTGTGTGAACCGCTTCAGCACCAGCACCAGGACCTGGGACGTGCTGTGCAAAGTCAACCTCTTGGTGGCAGGCACCTTCCGGAGACAAACGCCACAGTCATAGGCATTTTCCGCCTCCAGCTTCTCGGGCTTGACCAGCTCTCTCAGAGCTTGCTCCACACTCTGAGCCGCCGTGATATCCAGGCTGACGTCCAGATGAGGGTCGAACGTGTCCGAGACACCGAGGCAGTGGAGACACTGGATCCGAGACCTCCACGTCCCGCCGAAGATCTGACGGACGACGCTGGTGTCCTCGGAGGCGTGGCCCGACGGCTGGGATGCACTCAGGCACCCTTGCTGCATGCCATTCAGAGTGAACATCAGAAACTCGTGGGCATCTTCCTGCTGGTGTCTGTGGAAGCCCGCCAGCAGGTCCTTGCGGGGCCGGATCACCTCTCCCGCGTGAAGGAGGGCTCGGGTCACGTGAGCTCGCATGGCACAGAGCGTGCAGGAGCTCCGGACAGAGGTGGCGTGCTGCCCGGACACCCAGCTGGCCAGGGGGCGTGTGGCTCAGACACTGCAGCGCCGCGTTCACGTAGCAGGTGTTTTCTCCCGCCCACCCACACCTCCCTTTCTGGCCAGGCGCCAGCCCCGCTGACCCAGGAGCCAAGTCACCCCGCTGGGGCGCCCGACTCAGGGACAGAGGGTCCGAGGGCATCCGCACCAGCGGCGCTGGCCCGACAACCTCGCCCTCCGGCTAAGACGTTGAAGGGAGCCGGACACGCACCTCCCCCGTGCTCAGAAGCAGCCCCCGGGGCTCTGCAAACAAGGCCCACGAGGGTTTCCATCTCCTACCTGCAGCTGCACGCCGATGCCTCCTTCCCTCACACCGTCGTCTCCAAAAAGGGCCTTGGCCCCGCCCCCTCGGTCCTTTGGGGGCTTTCCCACGGCCCCACCCCCGCACGTGCAAGCTCCTCATTCGCTGAGGCGGCCGAGGGCCTGCCCACTCCCACTCCCGCCATCCAACCACCGACACTTTTCTCGGGAATTCCCCTTGACGAAGCCCCGCACGCACTTCCGACCTGGCCCCCTGGACCAAAGGGCTCCGGATGCAAATGATTCGGGGCCATTGGGCCTTCCAGCCTTGCCCGCTAGAGAGTCACTGCGGGCCTTCCAAGTTCAGCACACAAATGCGGGCTGCAGAGGAATGCCGTGGGCTCACCATTCACGTCCTAACACACTTGTGCAAACATAGGTCTGCCCCCCCCCCTCTCCCCTTTAGGGGTCTCCCCTCCCCAGACCCCTGCCTGAGGACAACCCCTCCCCAGACAACAAGAAACCCTTGCCTCAACTTTGCTCTCCAGTGAGGTCCGCTCCAATTTCTATGCTTTCTCACTGGACACTCTCCTAGCGTTCAGGGTCCTGGCACCAAAAGATGCCGAGAGAGTGGCACATATGCTTTTCTCCCTTCAGGGCCGTTGGTCAAGCCCCAAAGCGAGCTCATTCCAAAAGGCATAGGCTTGCTGCAACTTTGGATTCCTTGCTTCAGCTCTTTTTATGTCTCCGTTGCCTTTTGCCCTTCCTTTTCCTTCTTCCATTTGTTTTGATAGTGGTTGTTTGTTGTTGTTGTGTTTTTTTTTGTTTTTTTTTTGGGGGGGGTTTCGAGCGGTTTTTTGTGGGTTTGTTTTTTTTTTTTGCTTTTCCTTTTTTATTTTTTTTAATTTTGTGTTCATTTTGTTATTTTTTGTTGCTTTTATTCTCTTTCTCTATTTTATATACAATAGTTGACTCATACAGTCGTCTTTCCAATTCCAGGGCTTAAAACGCGCTATAAGTCAAGGTATAAGAAAGGTTTCCCTCCTGGAAGAGGATGACTGTTGCTTTCCTTCTCGGTGTGGGACAGGTGTGTTTGTTTGCTCTCCCGTCCTGGACATTATGCTCGCCTTCCAGGACGATGGGGGTTTCACGGTCCATGGGTTTCCCATACATAGCTGAAGCCTTGATCCGTGGATACTTACTAGGAAAGAACGGCCCTGACCCCGCTTTCTTCCTTAGCCTCTTGCACCCCTCCCACCTCCCGCTTCCCCATCCCATCCCAGGACCCTACCACTTTGTGCTTTATCGTCCAGGTGCTCACACCCTTGCTGTCCTCTTGCCTCCTTCCCATGGCACAGAGAAGCGAGATCAGCCAGTATCTTTCTCGCTTTTGCACGGATTTCCCCCAGCGTAAGGCCACCTTCCCACTCCCTCTGCCACGCCGCTCCAGTCGCCATTCTTCTCCTTTTTCTCCTTCTCCTTCTCCCTCTTCTTCAGAGGGGGTGGGTGGGGCAAGCAGTAAGTCCATTGGAGACGATGGGGCGGAGGAGGATGGGTGGTGATGATGAGGGAGGGCTGTGGGTGGCTCCACGTCCTCGCGCGGGCACGCTTGTTCGTGTTCTTGGGGGAAGATACTGCTCATCATTCTTTTTCCTCTCCACGTGTGGAGGGCATGGTGCGCTGTAGGTGAGCATGCGGGGGAAACGAGCCATCGGAACGTTCTCTGTTCCTTGCCACGCCGACTGGCGCAGTCAGCAGCCAGAGTTGTCCCTCGAGGTCTGAGATGTTAAACCGCACATTCCCGGTCTGCCCTTTGCTGGAGGGTTTGGGGTTCGCAGCCGTCAGCCAAGAAACAGAAATAAAACACAAGAGGTGATCGATAAAGGTCCTCAGGCCCCCCTCCACCGGGTCACGGGAATCATGAGGCAGTGGAGAAAGCAGCTAGGGGAGGAGAGTTTCCCCACCGCCCCAGGCACTTTGGAGGCCGGCCGCGTCTCCTCGAGTCCAGCGGCGTTTGTCCGGGGCCCAGCTGGAAGGGACAACTGACTGCCAGGCAGGACGGGCAGAGTCGGAAGTCCAGTTGGCTTGCTATCCCAATCTAGGGTAGGCTCGGGTCTTTCCTCAGGCGGGAGGACCTTTGCTTCCAGAAATGAACGCTGCGTGACGAATCTCCACCTAGGCCCCGGTGCACTGCTGGTGGAGAGGTTTCTTTGGCACTAGTTGGCTCGCCTTTCTCCCCGTGGCCTTCGTGTCGGTGCTGGTGGTGCCGGTGGGTGGTGCTCACGGCATTGTGGATCGCGTCTCCTGTTTGGCACTTGGCGCTTCTCCAGCACGCTCCTTGCACCGGAAATGGAGCCCCAGGGAACTTTGCGGACGAGCGTCCTGTCGGGGACCCACGGATCCCCAACTCAATCCTGCTGGAAACTCTGCCTAGTAGCACGAGGCCTCCCGAGGGCAGCCACCCATAAAGACTGCTTGCCCATCTTCTCCGCAGACGCTGCTCGACGTTTGGGGCATTCTCGAGAGCCTGGCCGGCCGGAAGGACACTGTGCGTGGACCTGCATCCGCTCTTCCCTGCACCTCCCCCGAAGGGCTCCGGAGAGCGTCTCCTTGCTCGGCTGGCTGTGAGCGTTCTGTGAGGCGTCTCCAGGCCGCGTCACTCACCAGAGGCCAGCGGTGCGGCCAGGGACTGGAGACGGGGGAAGAAAGGCAAAGCCACACCCAAAGTCCCATCCAGAGAGGACTCTCCCACCCTCGCAGAAGTGGCAGGCCCTGGCACCGTGCTCAGACCCGCTCACGCACCCCATTCGCTCCGCCGACTTCCCAGCAGAGCCAGCCCTCGAGAGCTGAGCCGCGGGCACAAACCCGTTCCCAGGGAACACTGAGACCCCGGGCACGCTCCAGGTACCGCCTGTTCCCGGAGGCCGCATCGTCCTCACCGCCAGAGAGGAACTCGCTCCTCGTCGGCACTCTTGCTGCGTCGCCCAGGGCGGGCCGCACGCAGAGTGTGCCTGGGCGTCTGCACGCATGTGCATCAGAGCCGGCCTACCGCCACAGCCCCAGAGATGGCCGCGGCTTCTTGTTCCTCCCCTTGGTCGCTCTGGCCCTCCCGCTGGCACAAGGGCCGTGGCCGACGTCCGTCGGCCCCGGAGCGGGGTGTCCGTGCTGGGCGGTCGAGCCGGTGGTGCTCCTGTGCGGGCGGCGGGCGGTTTCTCCCTCCTCCGGGTCTGGACCGGTGAATCACGACTGCGCCGGCAGGCAGGGCAGCCTGGATCTTGCGCAGCTCCAAGGCCGGCTTCGGTCGGTTGTGTTCTTGCAGGCGTCTCCACTGCTCTAAGCTCATCCCTTCGGCCTCTGTGTCCCCCGGGGACTCCTGCGACCCAGGAGCTCTGCCGCTGGCGTCTCCTGCAGGCTGCCCGGGTCTGCGGGGTCAGCCCCGAGGGGGCCGCTGCCCCTCCCCAGCGCCCCCTTCCCACGCACCTCCCGGGCGTAGAACAGGACGTAGGCGCTCTGGCTCAGGGCAGCAGTCTCGTCACAGGCGGTCACCTTGGCATCGTCCATCTTATACCATTGGCCGTTGCCGGCTCGGACGTAACAAAAGTAGTGTCCTCGCTCACAGCTCCACCCGGAGTGCACCAGCACGGCATAGAGCACGTAGCCCAGTGGCCCTGCCTTCCCCTCAGACGTGTAGGGCTGCACGTCCAGGCGCTGGGGATAGCGCACCTCCTGAGCCCTTTTGGCCCCGCTCAGCTGTGTGAACCGCTTCAGCACCAGCACCAGGACCTGGGACGTGCTGTGCAAAGTCAACCTCTTGGTGGCAGGCACCTTCCGGAGACAAACGCCACAGTCATAGGCATTTTCCGCCTCCAGCTTCTCGGGCTTGACCAGCTCTCTCAGAGCTTGCTCCACACTCTGAGCCGCCGTGATATCCAGGCTGACGTCCAGATGAGGGTCGAACGTGTCCGAGACACCGAGGCAGTGGAGACACTGGATCCGAGACCTCCACGTCCCGCCGAAGATCTGACGGACGACGCTGGTGTCCTCGGAGGCGTGGCCCGACGGCTGGGATGCACTCAGGCACCCTTGCTGCATGCCATTCAGAGTGAACATCAGAAACTCGTGGGCATCTTCCTGCTGGTGTCTGTGGAAGCCCGCCAGCAGGTCCTTGCGGGGCCGGATCACCTCTCCCGCGTGAAGGAGGGCTCGGGTCACGTGAGCTCGCATGGCACAGAGCGTGCAGGAGCTGCCGGCCGGACAGAGGGTGGCGTGCTGCCGGGACACCAGCCAGCTGGCCAGGGGCGGCGTGTGGCTCAGACACTGCAGCGCCGCGTTCACGTAGCAGGTGTTCCCCAGATTCTGAAGCCCAGCGCCCACCCCCCACGGCCCCCTCCAACTCAGGGCGACTTTCTGGCCAGGCGCCAGCCCCGCTGACCCAGGAGCCAAGTCACCCCGCTGGGCGCCCGACTGCCGGCGACGGCCCTCAGGGACAGAGGGTCCCCGAAGGGCATCCGCACCAGCGGCGCTGGCCCGACAACCGCCCTCCGGCTAAGACGTTGAAGGAGCCGGACACGCACCTCCCCCGTGCTCAGAAGCAGCCCCCGGGGCTCTGCAAACAAGGCCACGAGGGTTTCCATCTCCTACCTGCAGCTGCACGCCTGCCTCCTTCCCTCACACCGTCGTCTCCAAAAAGGGCCTTCCCGCCCTCCCCCTCCCACGGCCCACCCCCCCGCACGTGCAAGCTCCTCATTCGCTGAGGGTGGCGAGGCCTGCCCACTCCCACTCCCGCCATCCAACCACCGACACTTTTCTCGGGGAATTCCCCTTGACGAAGCCCCGCACGCACTTCCGACCTGGCCCCTGGACCAAAGGGCTCCGATGCAATGATTCGGGGCCATTGGGCCTTCCAGCCTTTGCCCGCTAGAGAGTCACTGCGGGCCTTCAAGTTCAGCACACAAATGCGGGCTGCAGAGGAATGCCGTGGCTCACCATTCACGTCCTAACACACTTGTGCAAACATA
>NW_017215350.1:0-13968 GCF_001704415.2 Capra hircus
TCACACCCTTGCTGCAACTCAAGAAGTTCCCCGACATACCCGTCTCACTCGAGAGGAATCACGAGTCCCGCCCTCATCCAGAGGAGCCCCGTTTCCGCCTCCTAGCTAGAGAGGAGGGATCCTTGCCCTCGTGGTCGGCAAAGAATTCCCGGCATTCCGTTGCATCTCAAGAGGAGGCGCTCTCCACAGGAAAGGCGAGAGGAACTCCAGGGTCGTGCCACCATTCCCAGAGTCCCCCAGATGTCTCAGTCCATTCCAGGGAAACCTGTTTTCCCTGCACTGCCTCGACTTTCAAGCCGAGGATCGACTCACACCACGGTGGCACGCGGGACAGCCCTGTGGGAAAGCCTCCTGGGCAAGCCTCGAGGGAAAGCCAGAGATCTGTGGATCCACGCAAAGGGAAGCGTGACACTGCTGCTACAGCTCGAGAGGAAAATCGCACGTGCATGCCCCAATTCGAGAGGAGGACTGACTCCCCTGGGGAGACTCCAGAAGTACCCCAAATCCATGTCAGCACTGGAGAGGAATCCTCAGGTTCTGGCACCGACTCCACACAAGGTCTTAGGTCCCGGCATCGACGGGGAGAGGAATACCGAGAGGCACCCGACAACTCGCATGGTGACTGGCCTTTCCTGAGGCCACCAGAGGCGGTCCCATAGGTCCCCGTTGTAAGTCGAGACCACCTGCCGCAACTCGAGAAAATCCAGGAGGTTCTCCCCTCCAGGCCAGATGAGGCCCATTTCCGCTGAGGCATCTCCGAGGTAAATCACACCTAACCTCTTGGAACTTCCTAAGGGTCCATCACACCCTTGCTGCAACTAAAGAAGTTCCCCGACATACCCGTCTCCACACGAGAGGAAGCACGAGAGTCCGCCCACATCCAGAGGTGGCCCGTTTCTGCCTCTTTGCTTGAGAGGAGGGATCCTTTCCCTGCATGGTCGGGAAAGAATTCCCGGCGTTCCCGTTGCATCTCCAGTGGAGGCGCTCACCACAGGAAAGGCGAGAGGAACTCCAGGGTCGTGACCCATTCCCAGAGTCCCCCCAGATGTCTCAGTCCATTCCAGGGATACCTGTTTTCCTGCACTGCCTCGACTTTCAAGCCGAAGATCGACTCACACCACGGTGGCTCGTGGGACATCCCTGTGGGAAAGCCTTGTGGGAAACCTCGTGGGAAAGCCTCGAGGGAAAGCCACAGATCCCTTTATCCAAGGAAGGGAAGCGTGACACTGCTGCTACAGCTCGGGAGGAAAGCGCAAGTGCAAGCCCCCAATCGAGACGAGGACTGACTCCCCTGGGGAGACTCCAGAAATACTCCAAGATCCATGTCAGCACTGGAGAGGAATCCTCAGGTTCCTTCACCGACTCGACACAAGGTCTTAGGCCCTGGCATCGACAAGAGAGGAATCCCGAGATGCCCCCGACCAACTCGCTGGGGACTGGCCTTTCCTGAGGCCACCAGAGCGGGTCCCTGAGGTCCGCGTCATAAGTCGAGAGCACCTGCCGCAACTCGAGAAATCCAGGAGGTTCTCCCCTCCAGGCGACATGAGGACCATTTCCCCTGAAGCGTCTCAAGGATAATCACACCTAACCTCTGGAACTTCCAAAGGGTCCTTCACACCCTTGCTGCAAACTCAAGAAGTTCCCGGACATACCCGTCTCCACTCGAGAGGAGTCACGAGAGTCCCGCCCACATCCAGAGGAGCCGCGTTTCCGCCTCCTTGCTCGAGAGGAGAGATCCTTTCCCTGCGTGGTCGGGAAAGAATGCCCGGCGTTCCCGTCGCATCTCAAGAGGAGGCGCTCTCCACAGGAAAGGCGAGAGGAACTCCAGGGTCATGCCACCATTCCCAGAGTCCCCCAGATGTCTCAGTCCATTCCAGGGAAACCTGTTTTCCCTGCACTGCCTCGACTTTCAAGCCGAGGATCGACTCACACCATGGTGGCACGTGGGACAACCCTGTGGGAAAGCCTCGTGGGAAAGCCTCGTGGGAAAGCCTCGAGGGAAAGCCACAGATCCCTTGATCCTCGCAAAGGGAAGCGTGAACTGCTGCTACAGCTCGGGAGGAAAGCGCACGTGCATGCCCCACTCGAGACGAGGACTGACTCCCCTGGGGAGACTCCAGAAGTACCCCAAGATCCATGTCAGCACTGGAGAGAAATCCTCAGGTTCCGGAACCGACTCCACACAAGGCCTTGGCCCCGGCACCGACGGGAGAGGAATCCCGAGAGGTCCCGTACAACTTGCATGGGGACTGGCCTTTCCTGAGGCCACCAGAGCGGGTCCCTGAGGGCCCCGTCGTGGGTCGAGAGCACCTGCCGCAACTTGAGAAAATCCAGGAGGTTCTCCCTTCCAGGCGAGATGAGGACCATTTCCACTGAGGTGTCTCAAGGCTAATCACACCTAACCTCTGGACCTTACAAAGGGTCCTTCACACCCTTGCTGGCAACTCAAGAAGATCCCAAACATACCCGTCTCCCTCGAGAGGAAGCATGAGAGTCCCGCCCACATTCAGAGGAGCCCCGATTCCCCCTCCTAGCTCGAGAGGAGGGATCCTTTCCCTGTTTGTTCGGGAAAGAATGCCCGGCATTCCCGGTCGCAACTCAAGAGGAGGCGCTCAACAAAGGAAAGGCGAGGGGAACTCCAGGGTCGTGCCACCATTCCCAGAGTCCCCCAGATGTCTCAGTCCATTCCAGGGAAACCTGTTTTCCCTGCACTGCCTCCACTTTCAAGCCGAGGATCGACTCACACCACGGTGGCACGTGGGACAGCCCTGTGGGGAAAGCCTCGTGGGAAAGCATCGCGGGAAAGCCTTGAGGGAAAGCCACAGATCCCTTGATCCTCGCGAAGGGAAGCGTGACACTGCTGCTACAGCTCGGGAGGAAAGCTCACTTGCATGTCCCCACTCAAGACGATGACTAACTCCCCTGGGGAGACTCCAGAAGTACCCCAAGATCCATGTCAGCACTGGAGAGGAATGCTCAGGTTCCGGCACCGACTCCACACAAGTTCTTAGGCACCGGCATAGACGGGAGAGGAATCCTGAGAGGCCCCCGAGCAACTCGCATGGGGACTGGCCTTTCCTGAGGCCACTAGAGCGGGTCCCTGAGGTCCACGTCTTAAGTCAAGAGCACCTGCTGCAACTCGAGAAAATCCAGGAGGTTCTCCCCTTCAAGCGAGATGAGGCCCATTTTCGCTGAGGTGTCTCGAGGCTAATCACACCTAACCTCTGGAACTTCCAAAGGGTCCTTCACAACCTTGCTGCAACTCAAGAAGTTCCCGACATACCCATCTCCACTCGAGAGGAAGCACGAGAGTCCCGGCCACATCCAGAGGAGCCCCGTTTCTGCCTCCTAGCTCGAGAGGAGGGATCCTTTCCCTGCCTGGTCGGGAAAGAATTCCCGGCGTTCCCGTCGCATCTGAAGAGGAGGGGCTCTCCACAGGAAAGGCGAGAGGAACTCCAAGGTCGTGCCACCATCCCCAGAGACAATCAGATGTCTCAGTCCCTTCCAGGGAAACCTATTTTCCCTGCACTGCCTCGACTTTCAAGCCGGGGATCGACTCACATGAAGGGGGCACCTGGGACAGCCCTGTGGGAAAGCCTCGTGGGAAAGCCTCGAGGGAAAGCCACAGATCCCTTGATCCACGCGAAGTGAAGGGTGACACTGCTGCTACAGATCGGGAGGAAATCGCACGTGCATGCCCCGACTCGAGACGAGGACTGACTCCCAGGGGAGACTCCAGAAGTTTCCCCAAGATCCATGTCAGCACTGGAGAGGAATCCTCAGGTTCCGGCACCGACTCCACACAAGGTCTTAGGCCCCGGCATCGACGGGAGAGGAATCCCGAGAGGCCCCCGAACAAATCGCATGGGGACTGGCCTTTCCTGAAGCCACCAGAGCGGGTCCCTGTTGTCCCCATCATAAGTCGAGAGCACCTGCCCCAAGTCGAGAAAATCCAGGAGGTTCTCCCCTCCACGCGAGATGAGGCCCATTTCCGCTGAGGAGTCTCGAGGCTAATCACACCTAACATCTGGAAATTCCAAAGGTCCTTCACACACTTGCTGCAACTCAAGAAGATGCCCAACATACCCGTCTCCACTCGAGAGGAAGCACGATAATCCCACCCACATCCAGAGGAGCCCCGTTTCCGTTTCCTAGCTCGAGAGGAGGTATCGTTTCCCTGCGTGGTCGGGAAGGAATTCCCGGCGTTCCCGTCGCATCTCAAGAGAAGGCGCTCTCCACAGGAAAGGCGAGAGGAACTCCAGGGTCGTGCCACCATTCCCAGATTCCCCCAGATGTCTCAGTCCATTCCAGGGAAACCTGTTTTCCCTGCACTGCCTCGACTTTCAAGCTGAGGATCGATTCACACCACGGTGGCACGTGGGACAGCCCTGCGGGAAAGCCTCGTGGGAAAGCCTCGAGGGAAAGCCACAGATCCCTTGATCCTCGCGAAGGGAAGCGTGAACTGCTGCTACAGCTCGGGAGGAAAGCGCACGTGCATGCCCCCACTCGAGACGAGACTGACTCCCCTGGGGAGACTCCAGAAGTACCCCAAGATCCATGTCAGCACTGGAGAGGCATCCTCAGGTTCCGGCACTTACTCCACACAAGGTCTTAGTCCCCAGCATCGACGGAAGAGGAAACCCGAGAGGCCCCTGTGAGGCCCCCGAGCAACTCGCATGGGGACTTGCCTTTCCTGAGGCCACCAGAGCGGCTCCCTGAGGTTCCCGACGTTATTAGAGAGCACGTGCCGCAACTCGAGAAAATCCAGGAGGTTCTCCCCTCCAGGCGAGATGAGGCCCATTTCCGCAGAGGCGTTTCGAGGCTAATCACATCTCATATCTGGAATTTCCAAAGGGTCCTTCACACCCTTGCTGCAACTCAAGAAGTTCCCCGACATACCCGTCTCCACTCGAGAAGAAGCACGAGAGTTCCACCCACATCTAGAGGAGCCCCGTTTCCGCCTCCTAGCTTGAGAGGAGGGATCCTTTCCCTGCGTGGTCGGGATAGAATTCCCGGCGTTCCCTTCGCATCTCAAGAGGAGGCACTCTCCACAGGAAAGGCGAGAGGAACTCCAGGGTAGTGCCACCATTCCCAGAGACAACCAGATGTCTCCGAACATTCCAGGGAAACCTATTTTCCCTGCACTGCCTCGACTTTCAAGCCGAGGATCGACTCACACCACGGTTGCATGTGGGACAGCCCTGTGGGAAAGCCTCGTGGGAAAGCCTCCTTGGAAAGCCCCTGATCCCTTGTTTTACGCGAAGGGAAGCGCGACACTGCTGCTAACGCTCGGGAGGAAAGCGCACGTGCATGCCCCCATTCAAGACGAGGACTGACTCCCCTGGGGAGACTCCAGAAGTACCCCAAGATCCATGTCAGCACTGGAGAGGAATCCTCAGGTTCCGACACTGACTCCACACAAGGTCTTACCCCCAGCATCGACGGGAGAGGAATCCCGAGAGGCCCCCGAGCAACTCGCATGGGAACTGGCCTTTACTGAGGCCTCCAGAGCGGGTCCCAGGGGTCCCCGTCGTAAGTCGAGAGCACCTGCCGCAACTCGAGAAAAACCAAAAGGTTCTCCCCTCCAGGCGAGATGAGGCCCATTTCCGCTGAGGCGTCTCGAGGCTATTCACACCTAACCTCTGGAACTTCCAAAGGGTCCTTCACACCCTTGCTGCAACTCAAGAGGTTCCCGACATATCCGTCTCCACTCGAGAGGAAGCACGAGAATCCCGCTCACATCCAGAGGAACCCCGTTTCCGCCTCCTTGCTCGAGAGGAGGGATCCTTTCCTGCGTGGTCGGGGAAGAATTCCCGGCATTCCCGTCGCATCTCAAGAGGAGGCACTCTCCACAGGAAAGGCAAGAAGTACTCCAGGGTCGTGCCACCATTCCCAGAGTCCCGCAGATGTCCCAGTCCATTCCAGGGAACCTGTTTTCCCTCCACTGCCTCGACATCAAGCCGAGGATCGAGTCACACCACGGTGGCACGTGGGACAGCCCTGTGGAAAAGCCTCTTGGGAAAGCCTCCTGGGAAAGCCTCGAGGGAAAGCCACAGATCCCTTGAGCCACGCGAAGGGAAGCGTGACACTGCTGCTACAGCTCGAGAGTAAAGCGCACGTGCATGCCCCCACTCGAGACGAGGACTGACTCCCCTGGGGAGACTCCAGAAGTACCCCAAGATCCATGTCAGCACTGGAGAGGAATCCTCAGGTTCCAGCACCGACTCCACACAAGGTCTTAGACCCCGGCATCGATGGAAGAGGAATCCCGAGAGGCCCCCGAGCAACTCGCATGGGGAATGGTCTTTCCTGAGGCCACCAGAGCGGGTCCCTGAGGTCCCCGTCGTAAGTCCAGAGCACGTGCCACAACTCGAGAAAATCCAGAAGGTTCTCCCGTCCAGGCGAGATGAGGCCCATTTCCGCTGAGGTGTCTCGAGGCTAATCACACCTAACCTCAGGAACTTCCAAAGGATCCTTCACACCCTTTCTGCAACTCAAGAAGTTCCCCGACATACCCGTCTCCACTCGAGAGGAAGGACGAGAGTCCCGCCCACATCCAGAGGAGCCCCGTTTCCGCCTCCTAGCTCGAGACGGGGAATCCTTTCAGTGTGTGGTCGGGAAAGAATTCCCGGTGTTCCCGTCGCCTCTCAAGAACAGGCGCTCTCCACAGGAAAGGCCAGAGGAACTCCAGGGTCGTGCCACCATTCCCAGAGTCCTCCAGATGTCTCAGTCCATGCCAGGGACACCTGTTTTCCCTGCACTGCCTCGACATTCATGCAGATGATCGACCCACACAACGGTGGCACTTGGGACAGCCCTGTGGGAAAGCCTGTTTGGAAAACTTGGTGGGAATGCCCAAAGGGAAAGCCACAGATCCCTTGATCGTCGGGCCGGGAAGACTGACACTGGTTCTAGAGCTCGGGAGGAAAGCGCACGTGAATGCCCCCACTCGAGATGAGGACTGAGTCGCCTAGGGAGACTCCAGAAGTACCCCAGGATCCATGTCAGGCCTGGAGAGAAATCCTCACGTTCCGGCCCCAACTCCAGACAAGGTCTTAGGTTCCGGCATCTACGGTAGAGGAATCCAGGGAGGTCCCCTAGCAACTCGCATGGGGACCTGCCTTTCCTGAGGCCACCAGAGCGGGTCCCTGAGGTCCCCGTCGTAAGTCGAGAGCACCTGCCGCAAGTCGAGAAAATCCTGGAGGTTCTCCCCTCCAGGCGAACAGAGGCGAATTATTGCTGAAGCATCTCGAGGCCAATCACACCTACCCCCTGAACCGTCCAAAGGTTCCTTCACACCCTTGCTGCAACTCAAGAAGTTCCCCGATATACCCGTATGCACTCGAGAGGAAGCAGAAGGGTCCCGCCTGCCGGGGTCCAGCCCCGGTGGATCCAGGGAATTGGAAGGGTGGACGGCGTTGGCGTGGAAAGACTTGTTTATTTATTAATGTAAGATTAGATTAGGAAACTATAGTGTAGTAAGAAGATTAAGTGGAGGAAGAGGGCTGAATAGCTTGGTTTACGCGGAAGGCCAATAAAATTCCAGACAAGGAATTTGCACCATCTACGCTGGGCCACCGGCGCCCGCTTGAATATCTAAGGGTGCCTCGCCTTAAGCTCCCTTTCGCGCGGGTCTTAACAGCCGGGGCAAGTAAGTAGACCTGGCGAGCCTCTGCGCCCCAGATGGAGATTCAGCCTGAAGTTAAAGTAAAGAGCAGAGAGAGGGAAGGGGAGAGAAGAGGAGAGAGAGAGACATGGGGGGAGCCAGAGTCCCAAGAAACCAGGCCGAGAGACTAGTTCGAGAAACTGGTCCGAGAAACTGGTCCCCGGCCCCTGGCCCCCGTCCTTTATTGTTCAGAAGGCCTTTTATACTTTTGGTAAAACACGGAGATCAATGGGTAACACAGAATTATGTAGCGTTCGCAGCCCAGACTCTTTCTATACATCATTTTGTATACAAAAGGTCTCAGGTGATTTACATTATCTTCTGGCCAAGAAGCTTGTTAACACTTTTTATCTCTCTTCCTTAATGAATGTTGATTTTGTTTCCCCTGAAGTGATTTTCTTTAATTTGCATCTCCTTAAAGCATTAAAGTTACATCTCTATAGAACAAAGGTGCAGTGGGATATAACAAAGAAGGTACTTAACTCGAAGATCTAATGTTGCTAATACCAGGTCTACTACTTGTTTTTCTATATACCAACTATATCTAAAAATAAAGGATATGAAAATTTGGCAGCAAGCATTGACCCAAAAAATGAAACCTTTAATCAGTCCTATTCTAAAGATTTTGACTCCTCGGAAGCTCCTACATTCCTAGGATGTTTTAAGCTTCCTGTGCCTCCTGCGGTCAGGAGGCCTCAAACAATCACATGCGCAGCTGTACGAGTCCTGCAGGCAGGCTAGAAAGCCATCAGAGGGTTTTTGGATTGAAACACTCTTTCAAATGCAGAAGACTAAAGCCCTGAATTGACTTTTTCCAGAAAATGTCAGAAGAGTGGAAAATCAGAGCACAAAAGCCGGCAGATTTTTGTTGGGGTACGTGCTTAGGAATTTCCAGAGGGGTCCCTGAAGTCTGAGCACGCCTTGCGTATGTCAGCTTCCTTCCTCATGACCTTGTCATGGGCGGGATTCCTCACACTGGCTCCAGGCATCTCACCCTTTTTAATTTTAAATAATTAATTATTTATGTTTAAAATCAGGTGCAGTTCGGTCTCGAGATTCCGAATGCTCTGCCGAAGAATCTAGACAATACAGGGAAGTATGATTATGAGGAGCAAGATTATAAACAGTAGACAGAACAGTCTTCAGAAATGAAGTTAGAGAAAGTGTGGGAAAAGTCATTGGCTTCTCCTGCGGTGGTAAAATCTAATCGGGAGTGTTCCAAGGTCTGAATCTGGTAATGCAGTTTCCCTAAGTCTAAACTAATATCTGAGCTGTTCCAAAACACAGAAAACTTGATTTTTTAACATATTGGGCATTTACACTTGTTGAGTCAATGATTGCTGCCATACAGTTGTTGTAACACAGGAAGAACATAATTATCATATCAATAAGTTGTTACAGTTACAGGACATCTTTAAAACCACAAAAGAGCAGACATTACTTTGAGGAGTTAAACAAGATGAAAACATCCATGGTTCACAAGTCGCTACATTAGGTACGTTAAGTTTTCTGGAATCATTGGTGAAAAGAAGAACATAAGGAGAGGATAGACAAGCCAAAATAGAGTAAATAGAGTCATTTTTCGGTTGGAGTTTGCGCTGCAGCAGCTGTTAGTCCCGCCGGGATCTTGATGTTTTTTTTTTTTTTTTTTTTGCCTCTTCTGCCATCGCGTGCGGCGGCCAAGCTACACGAAAATATGAGCAAATAGTATACAGTTCCCATACATCTCTTTTTCTCATCAAGTCTCTATCCCATAGTTTCTCAGATGGACGCTGGCGGAGCACTGGGTCCCGTCAGTCAGTAAGGCTGGCCCCGCCCGCAGCTTTTGGTGCGCGGCTGTTTCCCGCGGCGGTGGAGGCAGAGAAGTTCCCTTTTTCTTTTGCGGCGAATCAGTCTGTCCGGGATCCAAATTGACGAATCTGCACCCTGTGGAAAAAATATAAACACTTCCTCGACCCGCAGCAAATTCTGGGTCGGTATCTTTTTGTTATCTGGAGGAGATCTTTTTGCTTTACCAATGGCTTTTTATTTTACTGTTCCAAATGAATCAGCATTCAACTTATTACAAAGAGAACATGTTGTAAAATCTGATGGGGGAAAACTATACTTAATTTCTCCTTTTTTAATTTTTGAATTAACAAAGCATGTGAGGGTAAATGATGCAAGATCTGATCACAAGAATTTCCTATAGCAATCTGCCAATCATCAAACATTTGAAAAGCATCAAGTTGTTCTCTGTTATATGGAATTACAATTTTTGATGGCTCTTTACTAAACAATGTAATAAATCAGTATACTTGAATTAATCTTTTTAATTAATATGTCAGTAATTTTTCCTTAGGCAGAGGCCATTGTTCCACCAAGTTGGGATAAGATAAAACTATTTTTTTGGGGGTCATTGGTAGATGGAACCAATGGGCCTTCTTGTCACAAGCATCCTGTAGGTATACATTTTGTGGCAAGAATAATTTAATCTCCTCTTTTGGCAATATTAATCTTAATTACTGATCATTTAAAGCCTCATTCACTTTAACAAAAGCCAACTCTGTCTCACTAGTCAACCTTTTTTTTTAGAACTGGGATTAGGATTGTTTTTTTTTTTTTTTTTAGCAATCAAACAAAAGGCTTTAAATCTACAGAAGTCAGTTTTAAATGTGGGCATATCCAATTAATATCACCTAATAATTTTTGGAAATCATTTAAAGTTAGTAAACAATCTCTCAGCAGCTTTAAAAGGACATTATCAATTTTAAAACTTTTGGCAGACCTAAATATAAGAAGAAAAGAGGTGTTACACAATATC
The DNA here is from genome assembly GCF_001704415.2 of Capra hircus. Classification (NCBI taxonomy): domain Eukaryota; kingdom Metazoa; phylum Chordata; class Mammalia; order Artiodactyla; family Bovidae; genus Capra; species Capra hircus. The sequence goes on from NW_017215350.1 coordinate 10,470, forward strand.
TTTATAAGCTTTTTTAATGATCTTTTTATAACCCAAATCTGGTCTATAGCCTTTTAGATGACAAGTAACCATTTAATCTTTGCTTGAATACTTCCAGCAACGGGGAGCTCACTATTCACCAAGGTTTTAAACTCTCTCACCTCTTACTCTATAGCATTTTTATCCTGCATACCACCTTTTCTAATCCCACCAACTCCTTTTCAGTAATATATGTTGGCCAGGAGCTGCGCTAGTCTCTCAGCAATGTAAGAAACATCTTGTCTATTGTCTAACAGCCATGACATTTTATATCTTTGAATTAAAAAATCTTTTAAAGGCCTAGAAGCTGCAATTTTTTGCACCCAAAAAGCTAGATCTAGATCCTCTGGGGCTTTTTTTGTCTGGTTTTTCTGTTTGGTAATAAGGTAAAAGCAAAAGCTGTGCTATTTTTTTTTATTATTATTAATTGCACAGTTTTAGCAGGTGGCGAGATCAAAACTTCAATTTTTTCAGTATAATCAGAATTTACTACACAAGACACTACCGAAATTTCTTGAAAAGAAAGCAAGCTATGCCCCAGCACAAGTCTTACAATGTCCTCAGGCAGGGGACTAGCCACTGGAATCTGAGTCAGGAGTTATTATTATTAAGGTGGTGGAACTGAGGTCCAGGCCTGAGCTACCTGGGGTTGTTTGGTACGGCTTGTTATCTCTGTTTAGCAGGACATTTTGGCAAAAAATGTTCTATTTGGCCTCAAGAGAAACACCTTGCATTTGTAAAGTCCTTTTTATTACGAATATTTTTTTTGTTTGTTTTTCTTCCTTTTTTTTTTTTTTTGGATGAGGCCCCTCCTGAGGGGATTTTATGCAAGGAGCAAGCTGTTTTAAAAGCTCTTTTGCTCAAAAATATTGTCACTATCGTTTTCAAACTTAAGCAATGTTCTGGGAGGCTTTGGATATAAAGTGGGGAGTTCTTAAGCCCTGGGGAGGCGCAAGCAGAGGTTGCAGTGGTCGCCTTAAATAAGATAACTTTTTTAAAGGTTTGGTTTGTGTAGAGGGGGAGGGGGCTCTCCAGGGCGCTCGGCCGCTGCGTCCTGTAAGCACCCTCCTTCCTCGGGAGGAAGAGTAGTCTCTCTCCTTTTGTTTGCCAATGGCAGAAAATACGATCTGCATAGAAGGTGGAGACCCACTACCATTTACCGCTATAGCCTCTCCCATAGGCTATCTAACAGCCTCATGACAGGGGTCCAGAACATTTGTAATCATATTTTACAGAGCAAAAGCATTTACAGGCCCATGCAAAGTATAGTAAGTTTTTAGCTGTTTTGTTAGCTTCACCCAAGTATCTAAATCCCTTTTTTGGAAACCAAGGACATTGCTCTCGTAACAGTAGTCTTTTAATCTTTAATTTGTCTTTTTTGTTTAACAGTTACAAAATTACTTGTATAAAGAGGTGTCATTGTTTTGAGTCATTGTTACCCATGTCAGAAAATTAAGAGTTATAGAAAAGTCTGCCTTGACAAAAAGGTTTTACCTTAGCCAAGGGGGGTTTTGTTTTAAACCCTAAGATAGCAGGTTTCTTTTCAACCTCTAGAGCACCAGGTTTCTCTTAAACCCTTGAACACTTCCCACTCCTCCTCACCCTGTCTATCCTACAGGGGGGTCCGTGGCACCCTGAGTGGGGTCCTAGCCGTCCCGAACACTCAACATTGGGGGAGTACCCGAAAGTACTCCGGGGGGAGTGATTAAGTCACTCCGGGGGGAGCAACAGAGAGTGCTCCGGGGGAGCAACAGAGAGTGCTCCGGGGGAGCTTTTGCTCCGAGGAACCTACCTTCGAATAGCCTGTTCCGGGCGCCACTTGCCGGGGTCCAGCCCCGGTGGATCCAGGGAATTCGAAGGGTGGACGGTGTTGGCGTGGAAAGACTTGTTTATTTATTAATGTAAGATTAGATTAGGAAACTATAGTGTAGTAAGAAGATTAAGTGGAGGAAGAGGGCTGAATAGCTTGGTTTACGCGGAAGGCCAATAAAATTCCAGACAAGGAATTTGCACCATCTACGCTGGCCACCGGCGCCCGCTTGAATATCTAAGGGTGCCTCGCCTTAAGCTCCCTTTCGCGCGGGGTCTTAACAGCCGGGGCAAGTAAGTAGACCTGGCGAGCCTCCGCGCCCCAGATGGAGATTCAGCCTGAAGTTAAAGTAAAGAGCAGAGAGAGGGAAGGGGAGAGAAGAGGGAGAGAGAGAGACATGGGGGGAGCCAGAGTCCCAAGAAACCAGGCCGAGAGACTAGTTCGAGAAACTGGTCCGAGAAACTGGTCCCGGCCCCTGGCCCCGTCCTTTATTGTTCAGAAGGCCTTTTATACTTTTGATAAAACACGGAGATCAATGGGTAACACAGAATTATGTAGCGTTCGCAGCCCAGACTCTTTCTATACATCATTTTGTATACAAAAGGTCTCAGGTGATTTACATTATCTTCTGGCCAAGAAGCTTGTTAACACTTTTTATCTCTCTTCCTTAATGAATGTTGATTTTGTTTCCCCTGAAGTGATTTTCTTTAATTTGCATCTCCTTAAAGCATTAAAGTTACATCTCTATAGAACAAAGGTGCAGTGGGATATAACAAAGAAGGTACTTAACTCGAAGATCTAATGTTGCTAATACCAGGTCTACTACTTGTTTTTCTATATACCAACTATATCTAAAAATAAAGGATATGAAAATTTGGCAGCAAGCATTGACCCAAAAAATGAAACCTTTAATCAGTCCTATTCTAAAGATTTTGACTCCTCGGAAGCTCCTACATTCCTAGGATGTTTTAAGCTTCCTGTGCCTCCTGCGGTCAGGAGGCCTCAAACAATCACATGCGCAGCTGTACGAGTCCTGCAGGCAGGCTAGAAAGCCATCAGAGGGTTTTTGGATTGAAACACTCTTTCAAATGCAGAAGACTAAAGCCCTGAATTGACTTTTTCCAGAAAATGTCAGAAGAGTGGAAAAGCAGAGCACAAAAGCCGGCAGATTTTTGCTGGGGTACATGCTTAGGAATTTCCAGAGGGGTCCCTGAAGTCTGAGCACGCCTTGCGTATGTCAGCTTCCTTCCTCATGACCTTGTCATGGGCGGGATTCCTCACACTGGCTCCCGGCACCCCCACATCCAAAGGAGCCCCGTTTCCGCCTCTTTGCTCGAGATGAGGGATCCTTTCCCTACTTGGTCGAAAAAGAATTCCCGAGGTTCCCGTCGCATCTCAAGAGGAGGCCCTCTCCACAGGAAAGGGGATAGGTACTCCAGGTCAGGCCACCATTCCAAGAGTCCCCCAGATGTCTCAGTCCATTTCAGAGGAACCTGTTTTCCCAAACTGCCTCGACTTTCACGCCGAAGATCGACTCAAACCACAGTGGCACGTGGGACAGCCCTGTGGTAAAGCCTCGTAAAGCCTTGAGGGAAAGCCTCGAGGGAAAGCCACAGATCCTTGGAAAGCCACAGATCCCTTGATCCACGCGATGGGAAGCGTTACACTGCT